>NC_050183.1:3383390-3483390 GCF_008315115.2 Sander lucioperca
GTAACACTGTTAAGAACACTCTTTCCATGAAGCCGTTCTTTTAGCTTTGACAAAATAATCTCATGTTTTTCCACACTCTCCAGCAGAATGTTTCTTCTTTTCCCAGTGTGCTGTCTCTCTCTGACCACATATTTAAGGCTGTTTGACTCCCTGTGGTCTGTACATGAAGAATCATACAGATGTTTGTACAGACGAACCTGCTCTTCCCAGCCGACCGTGTTGAACCATTGTGATCATAAATTATGCTTAAGGAGTTCTCTTGAAGTAGTCTTTTTGTACACAAAAAAATCAGAAAGCATCCCGAATATGTTTTCCTTTTTATCTGCTTTAATTGTGTGGATTATATCATATTGCCTTCCCAGCTCATTCAGTACCCAGAGGATTTCCTGAACAAGTCTACAAATGCCTACCAACCAGCATTCATTTGGTCGAGCACCTGTCCATGTTTAAACAATTCAGCTTCCCTCGATATATTTATAGTAAGAACATGGACCAGTTGTTGCTATTGGTTACAATCATGAGAGTATGGCTCCCTCGATACCTGTTAGAAATGTTTATCACCTCTTAGTTAGCAGAAACAACCACCTACAGACATCAAATTAACTAAAGCCAAGATGAACCATTGAAACTACAAAATAATTTTGTGCAATTTGTACAAAAGATATAAAGATAAGAAATGAAGACAACAGCCACACAGTCACTTTTGTTATCCCTTCAGTCACCCACTATTATTTAGTTAACAGTGATGTACGGGCCTCACACCCAGTCATATATAATTCATAGATGCTTCCATGAAATTTAATCTCTCCTTCACTGTCTTGTGAGCCTCATCCTGACTGTGTGATGGACAGTTTGACTATCAGCTAGTGAATATCTGACTTTTTAACATGTGGACAGAAAAATACCACTTAGACCACACAGACAGTTTACCCTCCTGTGTGCAGGTCAGCTGAGGCCAACTGTGGGCACAGCAAATGAAGTCTGAATCAACAGGTGTCTAAACACCGCTTGTCTAATGATAAATGATAAAAAAGCAGTAACTGCTTTAGGACAAGGCAGTAAAACTGAGTAAACATACTTAATTATCTCCAATCTTTATTATGTTCTTGGTACAGGGATATTAGATGTAGCCTAATTTTGTTAAAATGAAACCTTTCATCTTTGAAATTATACATTGTTGTAGCTGCAGTTGTTTCGTTCTTTTGGCTCAATTCAGATTTTGATTCACTTCACCAAATGCTAATTTTACTTGTCTGCAGGGTTCAAAATGAACTTTTTCGTCCACCAGCCAAATGACCAGTGAATGTTTAAATTCTACCGGCCACTCAATAGATTGCCGTTGTTTTTTAGGCTGGTGAGGGAAGCAAATCTACCGGCCACTTGCATATTTTACCAGCATTTGGCTGGTGGATGGTGCTAATGTTGAACCCTGCTTGTCAGTATAACGGTGAAAATCCCTTCCATAACTTGTAGAACTTTTTTCCACGTCATGACCTTACCCTGACCGCTGATGTGGCCAGAGAATTAAATGTGCAGTCCCTCCTCATTACTCTGATTCTGCACTGATGCACTTTGTAAGTCTGGGCAGATGATGACAGATGGGGCTTAAACTGTTTTAGTCCTAAATCTGCTACTAGCTACTGCTGCCCGAGGAAGGAGCCAAAGGAGCACCGTCTTTACTGTAAAACGAGGGTGTGCTGCTGTTACTCTTAGTGGGTTCAGGCAGTAGTGGAGAACACAGGGCTGGACCTGTCCTCACTACTCTCTGACTATGCTACCTGATAGCACAGCTCATCTCTCAATGATGACTCACTCTGTTTAATGAGTTTTCCTGAAGCGTTTTGTCGCCAGCTATTGACCACCCTCAAGAGATAGTCATCATAACATAAAAGATACAGCTCTATATTTAGTGTGTGCTAGTAGTTGTTTTTTTCCCCTCTTGCAGTGGCAGGTGCATCATCATTGCATTACAGTTGTTTGTGATGATTTGCTCTGAATGAGTGCGTGGATTAAAGGGTGGAAATAGAACATGATTGGCTGCTTCTGGGATATGTTGTGTAACCACACACTCTATAGTGAAGCACTACAGACATAGTAATGCCTTAACATTGTAACACACACTCTCCCAGATGTTACTCAGAGCCCTTTGCTGAGAACATTTCTGGAGTGGTGTTTATTACTCAGATGTATTATTATTATTATTATTATTATTATTATTATTATTATTTTCCCATCTTGTTTTCCAGGTAGCAGTGTATGAAACTATCATACCTTAACAAAACCATATTAATTGCATCACATATTCTTTTCTCTGAATCCAGATTCCGATAAAACAACTGTATTGCTGACTGTGTGTTGTAAACGCAGTCTCTTTGTGCTTCGTAGTTTTGCGTGTTCCAGTTACACAAACCCGGCCAACAAGGTAGCTAATTTATAGAATGAGTGTGCATGTTCAGTGCACTGTAGGTCAAAGACATTTTATCAGGATGAACAACATTGGCCTCTTTGCTATCTGTTTATAGAGTGGTTTCTCAAACCGCTAGGCCACCTTGCTGCTCATAAGCAGCTCAGCAGCTCATTATAGTACTAGTTCATGTCAACTTATGTGTAAGAGTCTTGGCCAAAACCCTTTTAAGCTCAAAATTTTTTGATGGCAGTCTAGAGTTGCAAAATTCCTGGAATATTCAAGGCGAAAATTTGGGAGAAGAAGAAGAATTTATGGGAATTAACAATTAACAAGCACAAAGTGGGAATAGGGGTTATTAGTTCAGGCTATATTTACCATGTCATTTGCAGATAGAAAGACACCACAAGCAGACATAATTGTAAACCTTTCTAATAGAAATGGAAAACATTTTAGTTGAGTTGACCTTTTAATTAAATAAGTTTATTCATTTAACATTGTATAAATCTTTCAATGAACAACAACAAAACAAACATTCCCTAAAAGAAAAAAAAATACTAATTTTCTCCAATAATTTTGCTCTCAGGCCTTCACTATCCAACCTGCATTCGTATTTAATGGGATGCTGGCAAATTTTCTATACATGAGATGGAAGAGCTGAATGCAGTGCATGGTTACAATTCAGTTAAATGGGCATACCTTTAAACCAAAACATGCCATAAGATCTAGTATAATAGCTAATACTAATTTCCAAACCTTCCTTGGAAAATGTCCCGAAATCTCCTGACCCTTTGCAGTCCTAGTCTAAAAAGCTGTTTGTTATTTAGCCTTGAGTCATTGATATAAATAGGGTGGACAAAATTACTAAACAGCTGAATCATCACCTCTAAAACAGTAACAACAAAACAGAACATAATAACCTTCATGAAGCTAGGGTTTATTGCAGATCTCTTATCTTAGACTGCATTAGTTTAGAGAGGCGTACCAAACGAACTACAAACTGAGTGTTCCACTGAGTGTATCAGGGTGGGAAATTAACTTTTTTGCCCACCAGCCACTGTGGCTGGTGGATACTTAATTTTACCAGCCACTTATATTTTTTACCAGCCACCTTTTCCGGAATTCAAATTTATGAAAGAAAGTGCACTAGCATTTTTTGAATTGCTTCAATACATTATTTTTTATTATTAATACATATTTTATTAATATAGGCAAATAAAAAGTGATGTGGAAAAAAAGCCTGCGAGACCATGGTAAAATTGTGTTTGACTCATCTCTCAGTAACATAGCATTAATCAGTCCCTCCAGGATTTTGCGACCTTTTTTTGAGATTGTTGCGGCCCAAAATGCCTGATTTTGCGGGAGCTTTTGTAAACAATGTCGATAAAAGTTGCAATGTCTTTTGTATTTTTGTTGCAATGAAGTTGCGAGAGACAGTGAAAGTTGCTTTTTTGTATAGTTCTTTAAAAATAAAAAGGAAACTTATTTTGGGGAGAATAAAATTACTCTGGGCTGAGTTTTCCTAGTAACCTTTCCAAAAAGGCAAAAAGGCTCAGGATGCTGCAAATGTTGGTATAATATGAAAATGGCTGGTGGATTTAAGACAAAAAATTATAATTTATTGAATGAATCAAATTTGAACATTTCTGTCAGTGGCTTGTTGATCTTTACATTGCTAATTTCCTATTCTGGGACATACATTCATACGGTTTTATAAAGTACTTATTGGACTTTAACTTATCATTGCACTTACAATAACGACCGTAGCTGTCCTCAATTTAGGTCATCGTGTACGTCTCATCTCCGTTTTTTCCTGCATCCACCGTGTGGGTGTGGGTGTGGGTGTGGGTGTAGGTGTGTGTGGGTGGTTGGGGTTTTGTCTGGGTGTGTGTGGGTGGAACTGAGCAGCAGAGAGCTGACAGGATTAAAACAGCAGCAGCTTTCAGCGACTGAAAAATCGTTCGAGCGTACATTGATGTTTAATACAGGCTGGCAGGACGGTCTGAAATGTTTTGCATGGTCTTTCGCTGTACGTTTTGTCAATGCGCCACTTGTTCGAAAAGTAGTCTGCCTTCTCTTTTTCTTTACTTTGCCCTCAACAGTTTGTACATTCATAGCTAATGCTGACTCCGTGGCAGGCCTCGTAACACCGGGGATATGTCGCCACATGTTTTTAACCGATAATTTTCGTTTCGTCTGTACCTCAGCTCAGCTACATGGTGTCACGGACGATCGCTGAAAACTACTTGACAAAAAGTCTGAAGTTGACGGAAATATGCGTGGTCAAAGCCGCGGCTGTGAACGGTTTCGTTTCCTATAACTTCTTCACAATAAAAGTCCTCCGTTATTTTGGTATTTGAATGTTTTTATTATGAAGCAGAAAAATCCAGAAATGTTGGGCATTCATTAGCAGTAAAGTAACGCAACTCATATAAGCATTGTGCATTGTTTCTTAGCAACAGCATTCTTTGACAAAAGCTGTCCAATCCGTTACAAGGAATGTTTTACAATCCACCTGCCCCTGTGGCTGGTATACAAGGCAAAGTCACCCAATTTCCCACCCTGGCCACTATATAGCCCTTTTCACCGGCATAAGAAGTTGATCTCAGTTGATTTATGTAACTGTATAAAGTGCCAGAAACTCAGGGTTTGCCACATAGGGCATTAACAGGAAAGAATATGATAATTGATTCTTTATACTTCCTCTGATTTGCAGCTTATCTGGGGCCTTAGGAGGACTCCCCCCTCTTTAGTGAGAATGATGTGGTGAATTTGCAAAGTCTGCATGGCTCAGGTCTTTTTTTGAGTGAGAGATGTGATGAAGCTCTGTCTGCAGGCTTGTAGCAGCAGGCTGTGGATTTAGAATCTCTCTCCTGTTTCCCACCCCCTGCCTGTGTCCCGTGATACCCAACCTTTTGTTCCATGAACAAGGTCAGGACTGATGCACAGTGTCTTGGCAGGAGAGGCTAGCGAGAGCAGAGGTGGTTTAATTCAAGCCAGATAACTCTCAAAGCCACTGGTGTTGTAGCTGAAGGTTTCAGCTTAGTTTGTTTGGAAAATAAAAGGATAAAAAAAGTTTGAAAAAGAAGTAAACAATGTGCTAATCAGAGAATGAGAACTGCACAGGCTTACAGTAAACTGAAAAGAGGAAAGAAAATGGAGAGTGGGGCTACAGAAACCAAATGACACGTAAAATACAATATAACAAAATTCATAACAAAAAAATGATTGGCAGTGGAATGCATTTGAAAGTGGATGCATTTAAAAAAAAAAAAAAAAAAAAAAAAAAATATATATATATATATATATATATATACTTCCACTTCCTCTCTCTTGAACTATACGGGCAGGTGTTCTCTCTTTATGCTCTTAAACAAAATGTCTCATTCTGTGCTGATTTAGTCTTTGCTTCTGTTCATTTCCTCTAAGGATTTGAAAGGGCAGCAAGGATTAGAGTAATTCTGAACAAAAAGCCTGGAGGAATCTGTGGGTGGGATGCTGGTGCACAGTGGTCCAAATGGATTGTCTGTCCATTTAGCCCTCGTTTTCACCTCACTGCATTTGCTTTGATCCTTTTATAGGAAGAAATCCCAGAAATGGGATGAGATGAACATCCTGGCCACGTACCATCCGGCTGACAAAGACTATGGCCTGATGAAGATAGATGAACCCAGCACACCTTACAACAGGTCAGAGCCTTCTGTCAACATTTCCCTATGTCTGTTTCCATTGATAAAGTTGGATTCAGTTGATCCTGTACAGCAGTATGTAAATGTTAGTTATGATACAGTGTATAGGCTAAACGCACTGTCAATATTTTACTGTAATATATATATTTTTTTCTTTTCTCACTTTCTTTTAAATTTATATATTTTTTCTTTCCTTTAAGTATTTAAAAAAAACAACATTTATGTTCATTTGCAAATGTGTTGCAGCATGTACAGCTGTCTTTAATTTCAATGTTAGGTGGGTTCCTTTTACAAGACCTTAGGTTTTCTTTTTAATCTCACCTTTGCATTTTATTATGTTATTGTATATTTCTTCTTTTTTATTTTATATGCACAAATAAAATCATAAAATAAAAAAAAAGAAATGTGTAACACCACAGAGTGTACCCTTAAAATGATCAGTTTAACCCTTGTGTTGTCTTCCCGTCGACCGTGCACTTGTTGTCCTCCCGGGTCAAAATTAAAAATGAACACCTTTTTGACGCTTTTTCTGACATTTATATCCCTTTCTTCGACACTTTTGATGCTTTTTTCTATGTTTTGTCGCTTTTTTTTAAACGTTTTTGCTGCTTTTGTTACCCAAACACCACTAACAGCAAGTTATTACCACCAGGTTTACACTCATTTTGGAATTCATGCACAATAATCCTCATTTGTAGGAAATTATACCTCATTTTTGAGTTAAAAAAGCAGAAATTATGAAATATTTAGACTAATATTAGAGGAACGTATGTTGATGGATAATCAGAGACTTCAAAGAGTCAAAGTTTAGTCAGAATACAGTTTAGAAACCATTTCAATTTTTTTGAACTTGAATAAAACATCCAAAATTGGGAAGTGATCATGAATTGTACGTGCGAAGAGCATTGTATGGAATCCATCAAATATTTGGGTAATTTTTATAAAAAAACAAACATATTTTGACATTTTGAAAACGGGTCAAATTGGACCTGAGGACAACATGAGGGTTAAAGCGCTAACCAGTGCCAGTGTAGGAGAGTTGAGTTGCTGTGTGTCTCAGCAGGTTTGTAATCCAATATGCCAGGGTTTTGCAGGGAAGGTCACCCTTGTCACGGACCTTTCCTCTTTCTCCCCTCAGGGTCCTCTTTACTGTCTCCTTCCTCACTACCCTATAAACCCTCTATCAACATGTCTGTTTGGTTCGTCTCTGTATTCCCTTTCCTTCTCAGTCTTCCCTCCTTAGCCTCATTTTGGGCTTATCCTTATTCAATTAATTTCTCTCTTTCAGGATGGTGGGGGAAGACGAAGATGAAGGGGCGCTGAGTGACTCGGACGGCCACAGTGGACTCGCAGCTGATGACCTGGCATCAAAGTAAGAAGTGTGAATGAAGGGAGACAAGTACGAACCCAGTACAGAGGTAGAAATGGGAGAAATTCAAGCAATGAATGAAAGGATAAGGTTGGCCACTGTAACGGCTACCTTTTTAGATTTTAATTGTTCTGTAGTTGCTGGTGCAGTGCGTAGCATTCAAAATTTTTAGTGAAGTACAAATGTAACCTGGAAAAGGGCGAAAAATCGTTTGCGCTCTCAGGTGTAGCCACACCTCAAAACACCAATGTCCTCCAACAAGAATGGGTTGTAACAGTAACTGATAAGAGTGTATTTACTGTATAGCCTCTGACGTCCTTTCAATGACCAGGGTTATCTGACTCGTGTTCAACTTCTGTTTTGTCAATTCAAGCCAAGCCAGTCAACATGGGTTGATCCCAGGTCATGACAATTCAGATATGACCTGGGTCACAACCTGGGAGGAATGCATACCAGTTACATCACATGCTGGAAATGGGCGGGGGGTGTTTACACGTCATATTCCGTGAACAGCTAACATGGTCACATACTCCAGTCCAGCAGTACACCACAGGACCTAGTGTTTTGTACTTGAATTCTTTATTGTACAGTAGGCTCTCTGCAGAGACGTTGCGCTGCGAGCTTGGGTGAGCGAAGAGAAAGAGAGATGACGCAAAGGAGCTGTGAATGACAGAAATAAAACTTATTATAGGATTGTTTCACAGCCATTTCGTTCTAAAGCACAAATAAATTACAATCAAACACTCAACAGATGGTTTTGTGGAGACAGGCAATCATATAGTGTCGTTCTCTTCATTTTAATCATTGCAGGTGCAGCAGTAAGCAAGGAAGTAGGCTTACGGAAGTAGTATTAGTAGTAGTAGAGGGGAGAATATTTCCCTGTGTTTAATAACATTAAAAGTAAAGTTAGGCTTTGTTGTTGGCCAGACAAGCATACAGAGAGAAAAAGAGAGAGATTTCACCCGAGCCAGCGGCCACACTGAACTGCCGGCTAGTACCACATCAAAAGACAGCAGTGCCAAAGAAGTTGCAATAGTATTGTTGTCGAAACATTGTCTTTCCCTGGTAACATATGAATCAATTTATCCCTCAACTTCATTTTTTCGTTCTTATATTTTAAATGTATTCTATTTGCCATCTGGTGTATCACAACATTTTATATTGCGTGCCCCGGGAGCAGTGGGATGAAGGTAGTTGTAACCTCCCAGTTAGTGGTTGTGTAATGCAACAGCTGCTCAGCTGCAGCCTCCAGGACAGATTTGTCCAGGCAGAAAGTTGTGCCATATATTTGACAGCATGCAAACACAGTAGGCAGTACACTCACTCCCAGACTGCACTGCTGCCTTTGACAGTGCTCCAGGCTGGGTTTACTAAATGCATCTTGACAAACTTCGAGCTGAGAGAACCTTGGTGAAGGTCAGCAGTATACATTTGGCATGTCCTCAGACTGCTCAGGCTATGGAGGAAATATTTATTCATAATTCAAATTGAAAGTCCAAACAGAAATTGAAAGTCCAAAGAGAAAACGAAGCAAGATCAAATTAAAAATATTATTATTTTTTTTAAATTTTCCATTTGGCTTTTCCATTTGGATTTAATATTTGGCTTTTGAATTTAAATTTAACATTGGCTTTTAATTTGGATTTAATATTTGGCTTTTCGATTTCAATTTAACATTGGATTTTCATTTGGATTTAATATTTGGCTTTTGAATTTACATTTAACATTGGCTTTTCATTTGGACTTGACACATGTCAATGTAAATGAGGAGGCGTGGCCCAAAGGCTGGTGGGAGGGTCTGAAACGAAAGGGATGCAGAGGCACCTTATGAACAGCAGGGGGAGCTGACTGCTGGGGAGCACACTGTTGAGCATCTGTCTGCAGCTTGGCCACAAGGCTGGCTTAGCCTCTTATTTCACATGATAGAAACTGATGATGTAAGCTAAACACAAACCACATTTCATGCAACAACAGTGAAGTTTTCATGTAGATACTATAATTGGGCCCGTGTTAGTGAGGACTAGATTAGGACTGTATTTAAAGCTGATTCTGGTTTCCAACTTCGCCCCAGGTGTGTCTGTTTAAAGCACAGACGGAGACAACGTCTCTCTTCTGATGTTTTATTTAATTAAGCAACAGTACAAACATGGGTGTGGGTAGCTCTGCTACGTGTGTTTGTGTGTTGTCAGAGCTCGAGGACACACACACACACACACACACACACGCGCACACACGCACACACACACGCACAATCTCAACCAGGTAGTCATTGTCCGAACTGCGACCTCAACCTTTTTCTTTCTCTCACTTTTTTCTCCGGGTGGTGCGCGCAGTGTGAGGTGCGTGTCCGCGCTATTCTCCGACACGAACTCACAACAATCACTCCTGATTGACGGCCTTTTGTACAGCCTGTGTAGGCTACTTTTTTGTTCATTTGATTTCCGATTTTAAAACGATATCCAAATTTGAAAAATGGTTCATTTTAAACCTTGTTAATATTGATGACAATGTGTTCAAACGCAAAACGTGTGTGAAACAGCAGATGGAAATTATAAAAAAGAAATCAATTCTATAATCTAGATCGGGAGTTTGCCGTAGCAGCAGCAGCAAACAACTGGAAACTTCTTACAATTTTTGTCTGCTATTTCACCACTAAATTCACTATTGAGACTTTTTTGTGCGAGCAATTAACTGTGTAGAGTTTGAATATGGGCAGTTTCACAAACATTGATGGCCAACTGCACATTTTCTCCGATGTTGTCAGAAGCTTCAGTCTGACGGGACAGCTAGCTGGTGGCGGCCGGGATCGCCTCTCTGCCGGCCGGCAAGTGATGCTGCTGATGCACAGACACCGCTGTCAGCTGGAAGTCTCTCAATAGAATAATGTTTATTTCCTGAAATATGGCTCGTTTTCAGTTTGAACACATTGTCATCAATATTAACAAGGTTTAAAATTACCCTTTTTTCAAATTTGGATATCGTTTCAAAATCGGAAATCAAATGAACAAAGAAGTACACAGGCTGTACAAAAGGCCGTCAATCAGGAGTGATTGTTGTGAGTACGTGTCGGAGAATAGCGCGGACACGCACCTCACACTGCGCGCACCACCCGGAGAAAAAAGTGAGAGAAAGAAAAAGGAGAGGTCGCAGTTCGGACGATGACTACCCGGTTGAGATTGTGTGTGTGTGTGTGTGTGTGTGTGTGTGTGTGTGTGTCCTCGAGATCTGACAACACACAAACACACGTAGCAGAGCTACCCACACCCATGTTTGTACTGTTGCTTAATTAAATAAAACATCAGAAGAGAGACGTTGTCTCCGTCTGTGCTTTAAACAGACACACCTGGGGCGAAGTTGGAAACCAGAATCAGCTTTAAATACAGTCCTAATCTAGTCCTCACTAACACGGGCCCAATTATAGTATCTACATGAAAACTTCACTGTTGTTGCATGAAATGTCGTTTGTGTTTAGCCTACATCATCAGTTTCTATCATGTGAAATAAGAGGCTAAGCCAGCCTTGTGGCCAAGCTGCAGACAGATGCTCAACAGTGTGCTCCCCAGCAGTCAGCTCCCCCTGCTGTTCATAAGGGGCCTCTGCACCCCTTTCGTTTCAGACCCTCCCACCAGCCTTTGGGCCACGCCTCCTCATTTACATTGACATGTGTCAAGTCCAAATGAAAAGCCAATGTTAAATGTAAATTCAAAAGCCAAATATTAAATCCAAATGAAAATCCAATGTTAAATTGAAATCGAAAAGCCAAATATTAAATCCAAATTAAAAGCCAATGTTAAATTTAAATTCAAAAGCCAAATATTAAATCCAAAGTAAAAGCCAATGTTAAATTTAAATTCAAAAGCCAAATATTAAATCCAAATGGAAAAGCCAAATGGAAAAAAAAAAAAAAAAAAAATAATATTTTTAATTTGATCAATGGAAAATTTAAAAAAATAATATTTTTAATTTGATCTTGCTTCGTTTTCTCTTTGGACTTTCAATTTGAATTATGAATAAATATTTCCTCCATATCAGGCAGCAGTATTTTTCACTGCAGGTCTGTCAGTACTTGGTTTGACAAATACTCATGGGGACATGTCCTAGTTTGTTCCAACCAAGAAAGATAGCTGTAAAAAAAAAAAGCCTCTGTGTCTCCATTATGTGTTTTTTTTCTCAAACTTCTTTTACAATCTTACTGTACGTATACGATATGCATGAAACTAATTTGGCTAATGTCACTAAAGCGAGTGAGAGCATATTGAAGAACAGTGGTTTCATCAAAAGAGTTAATCACATAGTAACTTGTAGATGAGCAGAAGCAAACGGAGATAAGCAGGGTGAATAACTTCACCCTGAAAAGTCTTCCTGTGTTAACAAATGTGTATCTGCCAGACTGCCACTCCGAGCTATCTTCTGAATGGTAATGGGAGTTTGAGAAGTCTATTTGCTGTGGGCCATCACACTTACGTAAGTGCATTGATGCTGTGATGATGGGGTGAGCTAGTTTGAGTGTGTGCTCCACAAAGAGGATAGTGATTAGCTCCAGGCTTGCAAGTCAATTAGCCGCCTTTTCTTCCACACGCAGTGCCTTCCATTGTTTTACTCTAAACCCTCTAGATAGTACAACAGCTGCTCTTTTTCTCTGTCCTGTTGTTGTTTAATCTCTCCAACATCCACTCCTACTCGCTTCTCTCATCCTACTTATCCAACTATGCTTTTCTAAAATTGACTTCCCTTGTCTCCAATTCACTGCAGCACTTACACCTTCTCCCTTCTTTTCTTCCTGTATGTCTTTATCTGCCTCTGATGTCTGGTACCATTATTGGTGCATTTAGAAACTGTAGGGGAATTGATGGTCTTCTTTCTGGGTGAATCAGGCCAGTTTGTGGGACAGCAGGAGTACTGTAAATGGGAGCTTCCCCGGGGCCGTTGCACTGTCCATCCGCTGAGCCGTAAACCGTTATTCATTTGGTCCTCTGCTGTTAAAGCTCTTAGTGAGTGTGAGAGATGGGGGTAGTAACTCTGGTTGTTTGCAGTCTCATGCTTGAGTACTTGCACACGCTCACATCTCTTCACTCTCACTGTGCTTATTCTCTCCTTTCCCTCGCCTAATATCTCTCCATCTGTCTTCCTCCCGTGTCTGTTTTCCTCAATAGAAAGCCTTTTTCAGTTTTTTAATCTCTCCTCAATGGCTTTTGGAGGAGCTATTGTTGATTTCCTGTTTCTATTCGGTCCCTTAATGTGGTTAAAACACTACTGAGCATTTCATTGTTAATTCTTATTAACTTATTTCGTGTCCCTTCCGGCCTGTTTTTATCTTCTTTCAAGGCTGGTGGCAGCCGAGGGCTCAGAGCCTCGCTTCATGAAGGAAGAAGAAGAAGAAGACGAAGAGAGCAGTGAGGAGGAGGCCGAGGACCTGACTCCTGAAGAACAAGGTATAACCTGTTTATTTTTACCCTCCATCTTAATACAACGTGTCCTCTGCAGCTGTGAGGGTGACAGTCCACAGTGAAGTGCTGGTGGAGAGGGCTCTAGTGTTCTGTGTGCTCTTTCAAGACGCATGCACACACACACAGACACACACACACACCAACTGTGTCAGTATTCTTTTGACCGTTCTCTGACCTTTTATGTTCACATCTCTCACTCACTCACTCACTCACTCACTCACTCTCTCTCTCTCTCTCTCTCTCTCTCTCTCTCTCTCTCTCTCTCTCTCTCTCTCTCTCTCTCTCTCTCTCTCTCTCTCTCACACAATTTAAAGGACCTTTATTAGAATGAAAGTTTCGGACAGTACATAAACATTAACACATCAAGATTGTTTTTTGTATTAATTATATATACATTATCATAAACATTATCTCTCGCTCTCAGATTCAGAGATGTGAGTTGAGCTGTATAGTACATTTCTATTTCTATTTTTGCTTGCTTGTTGTTTCACATTCATATCTGAGCTATGCAGGTAAAAGCCAAAGAACAGTCCTGCCAATCGATATGATTCCACTGCAGAGCTGCGGCCTCAGCAGTTTTTGACACAGTTCTAGACGTGCCAACTTGTGTCACCTATAGGACAGTTTTAGCATCAGTTTGGAGCTGCAGATGAAGAGACTGTAGGAATGTTTTACATTAAATATTTTCACATGTCACATAGTTCTACTGTGAGGTCAACACAAAATACAAGACATACTCTGGGCAGATAATATAGCTGGTCTAGTATACTTATTTCTTTAGAAAGTATTTTAGAAATAACCCTTTTTAAACATGAATGAATGGAATAATATGTAAAAACAAATCTGTTTGTGTAAAGTAATTTGTCTTTTGGGAGAGTTAATATCCAAAGTAATTTAAAACTGTTAATGTCAACTTAAGAGACTTCATTGCTGCTTAAATATACCTCATTCCTACCTTTACTGTTTACTTTGCATCTCCACCTGTTACAAATGTGCACAAATCCTAGATATCCAAAATTGGTCAGTGGCACATCACACAGAAACCGAGCCCAGCATAGCCTTTCGTAGCCTCGCATAAAGTCTGTCACACCCTCCCTTTACCTTATTTTAGTGTAATTACCATCCATCTCAAGGTTGCAGCGAACACTTGAAAGTTATTGGGTTACACTTTACTTGAAGGTATCTACATAAGAGTGACATGACACGGTCATGAACGTGTCATAAACATTATAAACAAGTCATAAACGTTTATGACATAACACTTCTTTTAGTAAGTGTCATTTGGTTTTTGTCATGACAAGTTATGGTTAGGGTTCATGTGTCCATGACTGTGTCATGACAGTGTCATGTCACTCTTATGTAGATACCTTCAAGTAAAGTGTTACCAGTTATTGTTTACTAAAATAAGCCTCATCAGTTGGCTCACTGTGTCCCATTTGGCGTCTGACCCCTTTTTAAAGTCAGTTTAAAGGCTGAAGAAGATTTTTACTGAGCAGCTTCCATGTGTGAAAGTCATTCTGTCGATGATGATGAAAAGGTTGAACGATTGTTTTTAAGCAGTAGAATCATAATAGTAGTATAATTTACCACCCTAAATTGTGCATGCACCCATTGCTTTTGGCAAATTAAAGCGATTTTAATGTATCTTCCTCTGCAGCCAAAAAGACGCATTTTCAGATGATGCGAAAGATGCACTACAACGAGGGCCTGAACATCAAGCTGGCCCGCCAGCTCATTGCCAGCGAGCTGGAAGAAGACGAGGATGAAGACGAAGAGATGAGGGACGACACAGAAGAGGCTAGGGAGGACACAGAGGAGACGGAGGAGATCAGTGTTGACCCGCCACAGGAAGGTAAGGAGAGGGAGACTGTCACTGTGCACACCCAGATGAATCATTTGGACACTTTCCAGTCAAACAGTTTTTCAGCATGTTTAAACCAGCGTAGTGGTGTAGTACACCTTCAAAATACGGCTGAAGTGAAGAGGTTTAGAAATAATGGTTTTGTGCACTGATGCACGCTGCGAGTGTGGATAACGTTAGATTAAACCACTGGCTCCTGTTGTTTGTGCCGCCCTGTGTTTCAGTTTTACCCACAAAGCTGTGCATCAGGAGAAGTAATCTAGTGGCATGGGTTATGAAACAGGATTTGTCACATAACGATCACTTTGATCTGCCCTGATGCCAATATAGCAACCCTGTTTTGGACATTAGGGCTGCACGATATGAGGAAAAGCTGCGATGTGCGATAACATTGTTTAATATTGCGATGACGATATGACTTGCGATAAATATTCAAATGTGAATGTTAGCTATACTGTTCCCATGTCTTAGTGCTTTAATAGGTTCTTTGCGAACCTAAACATTGAATAGCCTATTCCCACTGAATAAAGAAATAAAATTTTTGACATGCTTTTATTGAACAAATTACACATAAATGAGGCATTATAACTATAAGAAATTAATGTTCGACGAAAATCTTTTAAACTGACCTTTGTTGATCTGAAATGAAGACAGATTCAGCAACTGCACGGCCTATTTCTCGCTTAAAATGTTTTCAGAAACACGTTTCGGTGAACTATTTTAGTACAATATGAGATCGTATTCTGAACGAGACGCCATGACAGTCTGGCTGTGAATTTCCGGAGAAAAAAGAACCACGTGACGCGTTCGTCCAATCAGCTGCCGGTTTTCATTTTCTGTGAAATCATCAGACTGTTAATGGAAACAATACAGAGCAGCGCCGCCTGCTGCTATGGAGACGTATTACGCTTCGCGTCGTCTCAGTGTGTAAACTGTTTTCCCTTATTCATCGTGTCAGGCTGTCTGTTGCGATGTGTTCATCGCGCTAGTTCATATCGCGATGACGATGAAAATTCGATGTATCGTTCAGCCCTATTGGACATGCCTACTAATATTTCATCAACAAAAAATAGATTTTACTGGCTTGTGACGGCTAATAACTCTTCAGACAGTGATTAGTTCTTTGTTAAACTTAAAACATACAATGACTGCATTGTCAGTTTGTAAAATAAAGTGATCCCCAGAGGTTGCATCAAAGGTAAAAACAAAACAAGAACTCTAGCTTGAGAATAAAACACGTGTACATCACTTGAGGGCTAACTAACTTTCTGATACTAGTTGTACTGAAGATATGAAACAAGATGTCGAGTTCTTTTGTGGAAGAGATGTAACCCATGTTTAATGGGGAATTTGTTCCCCAAGCTACTCTATTTGGAGGATCAAAGTACAAAGAGAAGAAAAGAAATTGGGGAAATAATACATTTCTATTTTTTTCTATCTCAGCCTATCTTTCTGTTCTCACGTTTGTCTGCCTGTTTGTCTCTTGTTTGTTCTCCAGCTGATTCTCTGGACTCGTAGATGAGGCTTCTCTCCCACCTTCAGCCCTGTATGTCGGCTGCAGATCCAGACAGACAATGCCACTGCACTCTGTGATTTTAACGCTGGGCCGTACAGCAGACACCGCTTCACCACCGCTAGAACAAACCTCAACAGCCATAACCTCCTGGTCACCTGTCTGTCTTCTACTGTTCATCAGAACTGCGCAATATAACCTTCAAATACTCTGGATTTGAACTCCCAGAATCAGTTCAACACACAAGAGAAGACTGTTGCTCCCTTCTCCCCTCTCCTGTTGCCAAGAATTTCCTCTCCTACCTCCTCTGGACTGGCATCGCACTGAAGAATTTGTCATTCTGACCCTGAAAGGAGGATCAAGGCCATCTAAAAACAAAACAAAAAAAACGGTTGGCTACTAGGACTCGCATCTGGCCGCTCCACAGTCCTTCTGCAGGCCACAGAGCCAGTACGTCAGCCCTGGAGGAAGCCAGGGGAAACCCCACGGCCTCAGTAAAGGCATATCTGAGACATGACGACAGCCCTTATACTGGGCACACGTCAGGCGGCTTTTATTTTTGTTTTGCTTTGTGACCCACCACTTGGTTGCATTTTCTTTCACCCTTCAGTACATTTTGTGGTAAAGTTGGACACAATGATGACCAGTTAGGTTGTTGTCTTTGTTTTACCTGGTAATTCAGGTAAGCTATTCATATTGGCATAAGAGTGTTATGATCATTTAGGCGCCATGTATTAGTCTCTAATAGTACAAGACAACATGACCTACATAATCCAGATTTCATTATAAAAAAACATCCATATTTGATACCATACAACCAACAATATATACTATTAATTGACACATGTATGCTGTGGTGTCTCACTTTGATGCTTGCAGTCAACTGTATGGCTATTTGCTTCCGATCAAGTAAAACAACACAGATTATAAGTAGTATATATACTGGCACTTTGCTGATTGTGCCCCAGAACTTCTTATTTACCTTCTCTCTTTACAAGCAAGAACACGACCCCAAACGTAAAATACTGGCAATTAAAAAAAACAAACATGTATACCTCATAGAACCAGACCGTAGAAACTTCTTTCAATAAAAATCCGCATTTAAATTGATTTGCGGAAGGAAAGATTGCAGGACAAGCTGGTCATAAACATTTCAAAATGTTCAGTCCAGACTGAGTCAGGCCCCTTTGTTTTTCCTGGCCATAGCAGTAAGGTAAGGAAATTGGCATTTAACACATTTTATCTTTTTAAGACTGAAGGAGGGATGATGTTGAAGTCCCACATCAGAGTTCCAGCATTTGCCACTGATTAAACAGGACATTGTCCCATCTTTAACGAGTTACAGCTTTAAGCAGCAGGCTCTTATGTAGATCTCACAAAGAAGCTTCACAAGACAGTTTGTGAGTAAATTATTTTGAGGAAGGTACAGTCTAGTTTGTGTTTATAATTTTTTCCCAGTCTTCATTACACTTTTATTTAATGTTGTCGGATCTACTTAAGTGTCTTGTACGATGCAGCGTGGGAATGTCCAAGAAAGTTACTGATGCTACTGACTTTAGTTAACGCAGATGTTGGCAGTGAAGTTAACCACTAGGGCTTATTTGAGGCGTTTTTAAAGATTTTTGTAATGTCTGGGGTTTCTACAAGTGTAAGTAAAGTTACTAACAAGTCTTAAAAAATTGTTAGATTTGACAAAAGTATTATGGGAAAAAGACAATGATCCTGGTGCGACCTAAATTGCACTCCTAAAGTAATTGACTGTCTTCTTGGGGTCTTTCTTTCTAGGGAAGTATTCTCAGCTACACACTGTATGACTTCACTAGACAGTCGAACGAAGAACCCAACGGTCTGAGAGAAAATTATGTAGGAACCCTGAGTATGTCTTGTGTTGTGATCTCTTAATTTTCTTCTGACCCTTTAATTCTTCACTGTGATTGAAAAGGTTGAGCTCTGTATTATGGAAATACAAAAGATCATAGACCAACAATATGACTTCTGCAATCTCTTTGTACTTTATTTTGTTCTTGTAGTTTAGTATTTGGTGGTGTTTTTTTCTCCGTGATAGAGGTTAAAGCAACTTCCTTTCGGCCATTTCCACCAACCAACAAGCTCGTACCAAGCAGTTCATTATTGCACGATTATTGTAGAGAAACAGGAATATGTCTGGTAATACAGATTGACGATACCGTTGTCTTCTATTGTGTCCACTGAATTTGTGAACAGATAGAAAAGACAACTGCAGAGAAGTTGAGATGATTTGTTAAATGTTCTCGCTTAAGACGAAAGGACAAAATTGTCCAAAACGTGACTGACGTGATCACCCCGTAGGTGGTCATTAACTGTCGAATGTGCCTCTTATGTATTTATGTACATGTGTGTAAAATGAACAGGCTATGCTCCGTGTTACTGTTTGTTTTGCCTCACGTGTCCACTGTCTCGCTTTTTGTTATTGCACCACGTCTGCCCTGTTTGGTTTGTTTTCTAAGGATGACAGACTGTTGAGCACTGTCGGTCTCAAAAATGACATGGATTTTAAATCCATGCGTTTTTGTATTTCCAGTTTGCATGTCTTTAATCATCAGATTGTATGTTCATTTTTGGTTTTGTCTTCTATCATTAAACAAAAGTTGTTAGAAACGATTAACTGTTGTGGCTTATGTTTGATCTGAAGAGATACCTAAAAGCTGATTAAATCCTCTAGATCAGTGGTTCTCAACCTTTTTCGAGTCACGACCCCCCCCCAGAATAATATGGTTGGTGTTTTCTCTCTCCCTGACCCACCTTCAGACCAAACTTGCACAGTAATGTAGAAACCATTCCCCAGTCTAGAATATGTAATTTAATTTTTTTTCTCCCCCAACCATCTGGCAACCCCTAGAAATGATCTTGCGAACCCCTTGGGGATCCCGACCCCCAGGTTGTGAACCACTGCTCTAGAGGACTGGAGTTACAAAGTTTTCCTCCTCACAAACAACAAACTTTTTATCTTTTTTTACAGCTTTGATTTAGTTTCTTTTCCTTTTCTCTATTCATTCATTGACAGAAATGATGAGCTACTATAAGTGAACTTGACCTCCACTCTGGGATCATCATGTCAAAGGACAACATAACAAATCCATATTTGTATCATAGTTTTATCTAACTAATCATCTTTCTTAGCAGTAATGCAAAAAGTACCTGTATTTTAATGGAAGTACCTTAACAAAATTTAAATATGCTCTATTACAAATCTTCCTTTAGTTTGACTTAAACTCAAATGTGTTTTTGCAAGCTTATGTCCTTTACAAAGTATGGGAATTAAATTGCAGAGATTTGAAACTTGCTAGTGTTAGGTAACCCATCACAAACTTCAGTCCCGTCTTGTTGCACTGTTAATTTGTTGTACATTGTTACTTTAAAGGTAACATCATGCTAGTCACTGTTAGTGCAGTTTAATTATACAACAAACACGTAACTTTACCATCAATAAAAGCAGATAATTGCCCCTATGATGTTTTATAGATAGACATTTATTGATCCTTTTGGAAATTCATCTTGCACCATACAGCTCATCAGACAGACAGACAGACAGACAGACAACAGGACCACTAAATGCATGTTTCATGCATAAAAAAAACAATGCAATAAAAAGTTAAGTTTGTACATTACACAAAATGGGTCTAACCTCTGAAATAACCTCGCTAAGCACCAGACGGCGCAGTTACACAACATATCTTTAATTCCCGTTGGATTTCAGGTAACTCTAATGGGATAAAACAGGGGAACTGTGTGTTCGTACAAAGATTATCCTGCATGTTTGTTGAGTGGGTTTATAGACGCATCTTCTGCTGTTTCAGTGTCAACCCAAGAGGTCGAGAGATTCGGATAAAATAAATGTTTTAACGTATTCGTCTTGTAAAATATTAGCACTTGTATAATTTGTACTTGAGTAGTGATTGTGTAATGAAATCTTCAGTAATGAGATCACGGTAAATAATAAATAATATAATGAGGAGGTCCTGACTGGGAGCCCAGGCAGCGCCAACGGTAATTCCAAATGGATCTGGAAGCGCCTGTCAACCGTCAACTGACACAAAGATCGTATAGGAAAACACAGAGGCATAGCTCTTGCTTAGTTTTTGTCGCCGAGACAGAGTGGCCATTATTTTATACTTGGTGGCAAAGCATGGATGGACGTATTAAGAGAGCTAATAATGTTGACTCAATGACACTTTTGTTTTTTTCATTTCCCAACTTTAACTTAACATTATTGTCCTTAAACGGTAATGTGTCCTGCAAACAGATTAAGAAGGTGAAACACAGTACCCAATTGAACATAAATAAAAATGATATGCTAAAATCCAGTGCACAATTTATGTCAGTGACAGCACAACATAAATAACCACATTGAGAACATGAGAACATCCAGCCATCACCATCAAACCCAATCAGCCAAGGTTAAAACAACACCTGACTAGCAAGACATTTTGATACAAAATATTTAGTCCAAAAATCCTCCCTCCCATTCTCATTGGATTAAAGACATTTTTTAATGTCCTTAAATTAGAAAGAAAATAGACTCACGTTAAAGGGCTCTTCTAATCATTTTGGAAGATGTGGCCCTTTTTTAATATGTCACAAGGTACTTTCCTCATAACCCAGAATATCTGTTTTTCCCCTTTTCTCATTTTATTTTTGTTATCAATATAATATTTTGTATTATGATAGTGACAACTACTCTTTCTCTGTTAATGTTAGCTGTAAAACCCAATTAACAAAGGGTCTGGGGAAACCGGGCACATGCGCGCTGAATTAGTGATCCATCATTTCCCAATATAGAAGATCTTTGTGGGAGGCAGTAGTATCTGCGTTGAAGGAAAGCTCCGTCCTCTCCCACTGGCTGCTATGACCTAGCTACCGGACGATACTTTCTCCTTTCAGGACTGACCGCTGCGTTTGAAATAGTTTTGTTGTAGCGTTTTGGCAATCATACATTCGTACAGTTGTTTATGGTTGCATTGCCGTGACTTTTTAATCGTAGCTGCTGGCCTCTGAGGCTAGCTGGCTAGCAGAGCAGTGACAGAGTGGAGCCAGCTGGTCGGACAGAGGTACAGTAACGTTAGCGAACAAGCTAGCTAATTAGCTGGAAAGACTGGATTACTGTCTTTAATCAAAGAGAGCGCAAGTCTGCGGTTTTACCCACTGCGGCAAAATGAAGATAACTGTGGACTTCGAAGAATGTCTGAAGGACTCCCCACGGTTCAGGTGAGTGATGACAACCAGGCGTTTGTACCGGTTAACAGTTTATTTATCACTGGGAAAAGTATCCACTTAGCTGCCTGCTAACTCAAGCTAATCAGCAGTAACCAGCTAACGTTAGCCGTCTGCTGCCTGCCACTTTTCTATTTTTGTCCCAGGAAGATGTGGCCAGCCGGGGAGGCTGACTGCTGAGTAGGAAACCAAACATAAACTCACTGACCAGTGTGGCAAGCACATGAGCAGTAGCAAGCTGTTCTGGTGTTTGTTTTCTGTATATAAATTATGTAAAGATAGGAATGTATATCAAAAATGAATGTAGGAAGTCACAGTCATGTAACAGTAGCCTTCATTTGCCATTGTTAAATAGTCAAGCATACAGTACGACACTGTATGATTGTATAACACCCTTTAGTCAATCAATCAGATTGTATTTGTACACTTGTATCACTTTTCATACATATAAAATGTAACACAAAGTGCTTCACAGAATCCACACAAATCGAGAAATGGCGTTGTAATTAATAAAACACTCAATAATAATAACAGCATTCACTAAAAATAAAAAAACAGGAGCGGAGGAAACGCTATCATAGATCTCATCAATTTACAGTGAGAAAATACCAGAATTGGATATAGATAAAAACTCCAACTTAACATACACCAAGAAGTGAAATAAGCTAAATGCATGGATGCATAGACAGATAAATAAATGGATAAATAGATGAAGTTAATTAAAAAGCCAGATTAAAAAGATTGGTTTTGAAAGTATCAACATTCTCTGCTGCCCTCAGGTCCAGATGTGTGCACCATATAGTAAGTATAGGATGCCATTATTGTGTGCAGTACATCACACTGTTACCACACTTTCTTATTTAACTGGAATTAAATACTCTTGTCAGCTTGTATTGGCAGGACAAGACACTAGGGCTGCAACTAACAATTATTTTCATGATCTGTCAGTTATCTTCTTGATTAATCAATTAATTGTTTGGGCCGTGGTAAAATATGGCCATCACACTTTCCCGAAGTCCAAGGTGACATTCAGATAGACCAAAATTGTTGCTTAAAAAAATTACTTTACTTGCTAATTACTTTTTTGTGACCACTCAAATAATCGTTTTAAGCTGTACATGGCTCACACTGTATTCTCACACTAGACACATTAGGTGGTACATCTTAAAACTCCTCCATTTAATTGGTAAGTATTTGCATGAAGTGAATAATGGTTGAGTACTCCCAAAAGCGTAAATGAGCTCTTCAGCAGTTTTGTCAGGTGGTGGGTGTTCACGTAATGTATTCCGGGCAGCAGTGTCACTTGTGACATCATCTCTCACAACTTTTTTTTTTCCCCGTCTCAATTCATCAAACTTAAAAGCTGTGTAAAATAGGATCTTTTCCCTCAACTTCCGCCTCTCTCACTTTGCGTTTTCCAGAGATTTGAGAAAGCGTCTCCCCCAGCTCCCTTTGCTGTTGCTGCAACATCCTGTCTCACAAAGACAAGGAACAGATGTTGACATTCAGAGGTTTTAATAAAGGGAAACTTTCCAGTCAGCTGTGTTACTTGAAGTTGGCCTGTCTAACACTCTAGTGACCTACTCTCCTGTGTATTACTGCGTGGGTATGAGGATCTCAGTCATTATTATTATACTTTTATAAATTTCTTTAAAGCAAGGCAGTTAGTATGAATGCAACTTTGAAGTTAGCCTTGGGAATTTTCTTTCTGTTCTGGTTTGCATCATGATCACCATCCTCATACTCACCATTGCTTGATTCCTGATAACAGAAAGCGCTGAGTCACTGCAGACAGCTTGAAGTTGTGTATGTCAGTGATGTAGAGTTTATGAAACAAAGCTAGGGAACTACTTCAGCTGGACCGCAGTCAGAGGATGTGGTGAACTGTCATTGTTTGTGTGAAACTGAAACTTTTAACTAATGACAACCAGTCCACAATTGATACCCTTTTCCCAAATGATACTTCTTCCCTATTAAAAGTCAATCATTTGTGTTCAAGGCTTGATCCCCGGTTGTTAATAAATACAAAGTAAGTCAACCGTCGACTCTGTGTTTAAGTTATCCTCCATTATGCTTTCCACGCGGCTGACTGGTCCGGGCGAAGTCTCGTGACTACACACGTGGTAGAATGTTTTAAGGAGAAAGTAGGCCTATCAACAGGAGTAAATTATCGAAATTATCGTTATGGGAGAAAATACGTCGATAACCGCTTCAGAATTTCAATGTCGATACATTTTCGATTAATCGTCCAGCCCTACTCTTCAGTCTCCAGCCTAAAAAACAACGGCAGTCTATTGAATAGATAGGCTGGTAAGATGTGAACATTCACTAGCCATTTGGCTGGTGGACAAAAAAGTTAATTTTGAACCCTGATCTCCAGTCTGTGTGTTATCATGTCAGGTGATAAGAAGGCACTTCCAGGATCCTCTGCAACCAGGAGTCCAGCTAAGCATATTACCACAGCTCTATATTTTTAGTGCCCTTTGTCCTTTAGGAAAGTCATCGCTCACAGTTTCCTGACTGCAAGTCCACCGTAGGTTCATCCTGATGGGTTGGGACTGAGCAGAGACTTTCACAGCGCAGTTTTTCACTGCGACCACCATCGTTTTACTCTTATTTTTCCACCCCCACTTGTTATGTTTGGCCAGAGAAGAGGACATAACGAGAGAGAAAGAGAGAATGGATGAAAACATACACCAGCGTGGAGCAGCTCTCACTCACTCAACATCTGTTTCCATTTTGGTGTTTGCTTTCAACTCTGTGCCAGAGAATATGGAGCCCCCAAATGTGGAGAGGGTTGTTTTCAAGTGGTAATTTGGCACACCCCACTTTTTTTTATTTATTTTTTTTGCTCTCATCCTCATTTTAGTTGGGAAGCTGTCTTTGGTCATAAACCATGCTTTCAGCCCAGAGGAGAGATTCACTAGTTCAAAAATTATGTATTTCTGGCAGTAAACCCTCGTATCCTAGTTTTCCACTTGAGAATAGACATTAGGCTCAGCCTTTCCTGGCTCCTCTTCAACTATGAGAGTTGAAAAGTCCCTTCAGAGGGCTGTGGCTTCTCTCCCCACATGTATAGGAGTAAATGTTGTACATTTTTAATATGCCTTTATATCCTGCAAGGTCCCAAAGGAGGCTCACATTTGCCATCATATTTTATTAAGTTAGCAGTTTGTTTGTATTAGTAGTTTTAGAACAGTAATGATGACAGTTGGGTGACCAAAACTTTGAACATCTGTAGAGCTGAAATATTACAATATCCTATTCTAAATAGGCCACACAAGGAAGCATAAAGATAGAGATTAAAAAATGAAACCTCACAAGAGTAAGATGGATATGTTTTTATGCCTAGTCGACATAAACTGCCCAGAAGTTAGCTAATTGCTATACTTAGCAGCAACCTTTTTCCCTGTCTTCACGCTCCTCTTAATCATGATAACCTGATTGCTCGCTCCTGATTGATTCGGAGCTCGGCCGAGTGCCATGATATGAAGTCATTGGTCGAACAGCCCCGGTTGCAGTTTCCCCTGAGTCATTGACGGCAGCTGTAGAGCCAGCAGATCACTGGCAGTCTTCTCCAATACAGAACCCACCCAGAGCCTGATGAGGAGTTCTCATACTGCAATACTCCCTGAGTAGTTTCCCATCAGAGTCCAGCTGCAGGCTCGTTAGCATGCTGGGCATGTGTGTGATTTAATTGAGCTGCGGTTTGTTCGCTTTTAATGGTTATTAATAAAGGAAATTAACAGCTAATGAAATGTGAGGAGGACTAGCTGTACTCCTGCTGTATTGGTACTGCTAGACACAGTTGTATTTCAGTAAGTATGGGGCAGCATAGCAAATAAAATTCTTTGAAATTAAATTGAAAAAAATATGCTGAAGATTAATCGATAATAAAAATAATGGTTAGTTCCACCCCTAGTTTATAGCCGTCAAAGTCGTTACTCCTGTTCTACATTTTTGATGATCACTCAATCTTTAGAGTAGATTATAAAAATGCTGTAGTTATGACTCTCCTCAGTCTGTGTTTTTCCTTCTTACAACTTGTCTAAGACAGAGGAAGTCTGAGGATGTACAATATACAAAATTGGCCTAACTGTTTATTCGTAACTTCCCAAGAGACTGTGTAACTGTTCATCTTTAAGTAATGACCTCATCTTGTTAATGTTGTTGTTGAAGCTCGTGTGTCTAATGGTGGGTTTTTACCCCAGCGGGACGGGACCCCCCTCCATATTACCACTGCTCCGCTCTCTAACAATTACAGGATCTACGTCACAGCGCTGAAGCTCACCCCATTCTTCACATTTCCATCCACACTAACAGATTCAAAGTGTTATTGTAGAATGTATAAGATAAGACTGTAGATTAGATACAAAAAAGCGAACCTGTAAAAATGTGTAATCTTCTTTCTTTACATAAAAACATTAGTGAAAGCGGAAGCACCAGAGGAAGGAAGAGATGACAAACACAACTGGACACTTTACAAAACATAATTGGAAAACATCAAAGAAAAGTTGTAATGTGGAGCTGTTCAACTGTCACACATATTAGGGCTGCAACTAACGATTATTTTAATAATCAATTAATCTGTTGATTATTTTTTTCGATTAATCGATGAATCGGATAAAAAAAAAAAAAGCATTAATTTACATCAACTCAATACATACTTACATACTTGTTTTAGTTAATAGTTGTGTAAAGGTAAGTAACCCAAAGAGCAGATACAGACAACACGCGCACACACACACACACACACACACACACACGTTCACTTGAAGCTTATTCATTAAATTATTACCATCATTGTAGTAAGTGTGACTTAAGTTCATTTGTACACCACATTTAAACACAGCTTAAGATGACCAAGTGCTATAAAATGAAATCAAAAAGTACAACACACACAAATATATTTGTCAACAATAACGGATATGGGACAAAGCACAGAATATATACATGATGAAAATTAATGGGCCAAAAAAGGCGAGTGAATAAAAACGTGTCTTTAGTCCTGCTTTACTACTGTTATTAACGAGCTAACGCTAGCTTGTCATGCTAGTCAGCTGGATAACGAGTAAACACCACACCAGCACCACTGGAGGGACGTTACGTTCCTCACTTCAGAACGGAACAAAAGTAGGATTGTGTAGTGACTTTACCCTGCTGTTGAACTCCCTTCCTCCTCATCAAGGACTCCAACATGTTTACATTTTAGGTGCTGAATCATCACGTGGTGCGCCCGTGCCATGCCGTGTCACTTTTGCTTATCTTGCAATTAACACGTTTTTGATTTATTTAGTGTGAAATGCTCCCACACCTTGGATGACTTAGGTCTGGAGCTGGGGGTAAACGATTATTTATTAAACGATTAATCGGGCGGTTATTTTATCGATTAGTCGACAAATCTAACGACTAATTGGACGATTAATATAACGATTATTTTTCTGTTGCTCGATTAATAAAAACCATAATGTATCTCAAATAAATACCAAAAAATTCTTAATAATATATTTTATTAAACAATTTTGCACAGCAAAAAATCTTCTGCTTTACACAAAATAAAATAATTAGTTTACTGTTATACAAAATGAAAGGCCAGCCTGTTTACTCTTTTACAGTACCAACATAACTCTCTTGTTCAAAAAAATCAAGTTGTAGTGCAAAAAAGAAAAACACTGCAGTGCACAGTACAGACATTCCTTGGATTGTTTAACACAACATAACAGTCCCAACATAAAACCTGATGCATAATCAAACTGACTCTCTTAACTGCTTTTCTGTAGGTTTACATGCTAATGCAGCTGTGCACTTTGGTGGTGCTAGGCAAACCAACGCATCTTAGCTCTCTGTGCAGTTTGTTCGTGCTAGGTTAGTAGCTAACGTTCACGTTAGCTAACGTTAGCTACTATAGATAGCTGTGTTCTGCAGCTGTAAGCTAGCTACCATTCAAGCCAACATTAGATGATAACTAACGTTAGCTAAACACAGCCGCCTAGGCGCCAGTAGCTAGCTAACGTTAACGTTAGCTACTAACCTAGCACGAACAAACTGCACGGAGAGCTAAGATAGTTAGCTAGCACCACCTAAGTGCGCAGGCTACACAACACACTACACAAACATGAAATTAATTTAGCTAACGTTAGTACTTGGGACTATATTTTAAGTATTCCCATACCCTCGATGATTAAGGGCGAGCTGTTTTTTTAGGACTTCTTCTTTTCATGGGGCTTTTTGCAGGGCTTTGTTGGGAATTCTGTGAGGAGGTTGCTGTTTCCTGCAATGTTTTGGTCTCCCACATGTGTGTGTGGCGAAGCGTCGACGCAAAAATACGACGTCGACGTAATTTTGACGTCGACGTCATCGACGCGTCGCTGCAGGCCTACTTAGGTCGTACTGATTTCTCTGCCTCCGCCGTGTGTTTCAGAACAACGTTAAGGGTCTCTCCGGTCTCTCTCCGTATTTCCTCTACCCCCGCTCTGCTCTTTTTTTCTTTTCTTTCGCTCCGCACTCAACTCAATTGCTTTTATCTCCGCGACTGAGTGGCGTGTCGCGCGACACAACGAATTGATAATGAAATTCGTTGCCAGCTTTTTTAATAATCGACTTTTATTGATTTTGTCGATTCGTTGTTTCAGCCCTAACACATATCTAAATTGGATAAGTTATAGTCGTTTGGAACTGGAAGTAAGCCTGCTTTGAGCCAACTGTGGAGTGTAGGAAATTATAAATATGGGATTAGACTCTATTTTGGAAGATACTTAAGTATTAAATGACTCAGTTTGGAACTGGGGTTTTATGCCATTAGGGCTGCAATTGACAATTATTTTCATTATTGGTTAATCTGCCTATTATTATCTTGATGAATAGATTTATCGTTTTGTTTAGACAAAAGAAGAAAATTATCATTAGAAAATAACTTTCAATTTGGAGAATTGTGAAAAATATGCGAAGAGCAGATGGTTTTCGAGTGTCAGCTTATGTCTTGGAGTGCCGAGGTCTGTGCCCAAGGCCCACTGAAGACTATTGTGTTGGGAGCGTGAACAACAAACCTGTTTAACTACCTCACTACTGCATGCAGCGTGTGCACAGCCTGCTGGCCTGCTGCCAACAGCCACACAGAGCCAGAGAGGCGGCACTCTTTGTTTTGCTTCATGGTCACTGAATCACTGCAAAAGAATAAGGTGTCTTCGTTTTTATAGAATATGTTACTATGTAGTCAGAGCTGTAAGTAAGAGTCGGAGGGCAAGTAGGCTTTGTTTCTGTTGGTTGTTGGCAGTGTAATAATTTTAGTCACCCACTTTTATAAATAACACCATTTTATGTACATGTTTATCTAGAGTAACCACAATAACACAGATTTGAGTGGATTTCTGGGCAACCAAGTGTTGGTGCCATTTCTACCAGTCATAATTTAAGGTAGTATTGTGTGCTGATCTATAGTACGTATAGGCTAGATCATACAGTGCCTATAAGTATTTCTTTTCACTTTTTGTAATAGATTACAATTTAAGTAATTTATCAAGCAAACATTAGCTGGTTCCACCTTCTCCAATGTGAAAATGTGCTGTTTTTCTTTTTTATACAGCCTAAATGTAAATATATTATTTTTGTGTTTTGGACGGTTGGTTAAAGAAAACAAGCAATTTAAAGATGTCACTTTGGGAAATTATGAAGAGCATTTTTGATTTATGTTTTTGACAACTACACTAAAAGATTCTCTAACTGACAAAAAATCCTATTGACAGCTCTTATAGGCTACTAGCTTACATGTATAGTAATGTAAATAAGGCAGAGTGACAGTTTAAGAAGTGTGGCCGTAGTGTGATATTATTTGATATTGCTACTCATTCAAATACTGACAGCTAATTATATTAAATGGCAACGTTTTATTTACCAGACCAATATAATCCAAAGCTTCTCTTCTAGCTGTACAGTATTGTGGATGTCTGTCGGCCATATACTGTGGATCAGCGGCCCTTTAGCGTGATCTTGGCCAACTTAAAGCAAAATAGGACCCAAACATTCCCTCAGTAATGCTGAATCGGCCTCTTTCTCACTGATGTGGTTTACGAGGCAGGCTTTTTTTCTTCTTATTTTTATGCGCTGTAGTCTCCTTCATACCACACGTCTCTCTTTATTTAGCCCTAGCTTCACCCTCACACCCAAACAGCACTTAAACCAGGATGTCTTAGTTCCCCAATTTATATTGTTCCATTTAGTGAAAAAGCTAGTCAGCTAATCATATGTTGCTGTTTCGTTATACTTTCCTGCTGGAAGTTACCCCTTCCACACTAGCTGTGTCACTCTCTTAGCTGTAAAGGTCAACAAATGTGGTGAATGTGTAAAACCAGACAGTGTGTAGTCACAGCAAATATACTTAAAGCTGCTCACATGAACTCTGGAGCATTTACTTCTTTAATACAGTTTTATTTGACATTGTATTAGGAGTTAGAAACAAGGAGTCTATTAAGTTGACAGAAAATGTGTCTGCAACTACTTTGATAATAATCCATTAGTTTGAAGTAATTTTTGAGGAAAATGGCCAGAATTCACTGGTTCCAACTTTCTTAAATAGTAATATTTTCAGGTTTTCTTAAGCATGTTAAGACAGGAAGCAGGGTGTATTTTAAAAGGTGACACAATTGCATACTGAGTCAATGGAAAGGCGTTGTGTCCATCAGTAGTGGCGCAAACTGACACAAAGATGTGACCACACAAGTTGTAAGTGTTGGTTGGACTCAGAAAAAAACCAAACAACAGCTCATTAAAACTCTATCCTGAACCTGACAATGTTTGGTCTGTAATCAGCAGCCTAGATAAATGAAATACAAAAACACAAAATATAGTGGACCTGTTTGATTATACAGTCAGGATTCAGAGCTCCATTCCATGTTTCAGAACAAATTGCACTAATGATTTTGCTACGAAACACTGGATATTAAGGTAGCCCCATGAGTGTTGTCTGGTTTATTAAATTCATTGAGATGAGATTGTCCACTGATTACATCTTTACCAACTAAAGCCCTCCTTACTTGCCTGCTTTGGCTGCAGCTACTGCTTCTTTTTAGTTTGCAGATATCAGTTTGGTCAGAATCTCTTCGCACTGAGAGCAAAATACCTGCATCATCCGGGCTGTCTGCTTGTATAAAAAATGGATCTTCTTGAAGTCTAGAAAATATATAATGGCTACATCTCTTATTTAGTAAGACCTTCAGATGTCTGAGAGTGTTCAGATAATCTCTGCCATGACTGAGAGGTCATTACAATTATTTCTCATATCCTTCAGCTGACTGCTTTCTTCACCCCAAAAAATAGGGGGTTGTGGTTCATTAGTTATGCTTTTTCTTTTCTATAGATATTTTTTTTTAATAAACACTCAACTATTATTACAACAACCATTATTACTGATGTATTTTCCTTAATACACATTACCTACAAGCATGAGAAATATATTATTCGCTCCCCTGTCCAGTTAGTGTCAGTTTAGTGCACCTGCAGAGCTGCAGCCCACCAAACTCAACTCCTTTATCAGCCTACTGTGGTCTCATGTTTTACCTGTAAAACCCACATTTTTATGCCTTTTTGATGTTTTCACAATCACGCAACATCTCTACTGTTGGGCTGTTACCAGCACTGTCAGCCAAGGAGATATTCACACTGGACGGCAGTAGAGGAGATTGTACCAGCGTCTGGTTCTAAAGTAGTTTAGCTGACATTCAGCACTGGAGCTGAGAGCACCAGAGAGAGGTCAGTTTAAGACAAGGCTTGGTTTGTAAAGTTTATAGACCGACAAAACTCAAGTCAAATTTCAGCGAATCAATGTGCAGCTTTTACTCTAGATTTTTCATTATTGACTAGGGGTGGGGGGGGAAATCGATACAGCATAGTATTGCGATATTCTCCGTGGCAATACTGTTGCAATACACAGAAGCCAAGTATCGATCTATTATTATATACAGTGAGGAAAATAAGTATTTGAACACCCTGCTATTTTGCAAGTTCTCCCACTTAGAAATCATGGAGGGGTCTGAAATTGTCATCGTAGGTGCATGTCCACTGTGAGAGACATAATCTAAAAAGAAAAAATCCAGAAATCACAATAAATGATTTTTTAACTATTTATTTGTATGATACAGCTGCAAATAAGTATTTGAACACCTGTCTATCAGCTAGAATTCTGACCCTCAAAGACCTGTTAGTCTGCCTTTTAAAATGTCCACCTCCACTCCATTTATTATCCTAAATTCGATGCACCTGTTTGAGGTCGTTAGCTGCATAAAGACACCTGTCCACCCCATACAATCAGTAAGAATCCAACTACTAACATGGCCAAGACCAAAGAGCTGTCCAAAGACACTAGAGACAAAATCGTACACCTCCACAAGGCTGGAAAGGGCTACGGGGAAATTGCCAAGCAGCTTGGTGAAAAAAGGTCCACTGTTGGAGCAATCATTAGAAAATGGAAGAAGCTAAACATGACTGTCAATCTGCCTCGGACTGGGGCTCCATGCAAGATCTCACCTCGTGGGGTCTCAATGATCCTAAGAAAGGTGAGAAATCAGCCCAGAACTACACGGGAGGAGCTGGTCAATGACCTGAAAAGAGCTGGGACCACCGTTTCCAAGGTTACTGTTGGTAATACACTAAGACGTCATGGTTTGAAATCATGCATGGCACGGAAGGTTCCCCTGCTTAAACCAGCACATGTCAAGGCCCGTCTTAAGTTTGCCAATGACCATTTGGATGATCCAGAGGAGTCATGGGAGAAAGTCATGTAGTCAGATGAGACCAAAATAGAACTTTTTGGTCATAATTCCACTAACCGTGTTTGGAGGAAGAAGAATGATGAGTACCATCCCAAGAACACCATCCCTACTGTGAAGCATGGGGGTGGTAGCATCATGCTTTGGGGGTGTTTTTCTGCACATGGGACAGGGCGACTGCACTGTATTAAGGAGAGGATGACCGGGGCCATGTATTGCGAGATTTTGGGGAACAACCTCCTTCCCTCTGTTAGAGCATTGAAGATGGGTCGAGGCTGGGTCTTCCAACATGACAATGACCCGAAGCACACAGCCAGGATAACCAAGGAGTGGCTCTGTAAGAAGCATATCAAGGTTCTGGCGTGGCCTAGCCAGTCTCCAGACCTAAACCCAATAGAGAATCTTTGGAGGGAGCTCAAACTCCGTGTTTCTCAGCGACAGCCCAGAAACCTGACTGATCTAGAGAAGATCTGTGTGGAGGAGTGGGCCAAAATCCCTCCTGCAGTGTGTGCAAACCTGGTGAAAAACTACAGGAAATGTTTGACCTCTGTAATTGCAAACAAAGGCTACTGTACCAAATATTAACATTGATTTTCTCAGGTGTTCAAATACTTATTTGCAGCTGTATCATACAAATAAATAGTTAAAAAATCATTTATTGTGATTTCTGGATTTTTTTTTTAGATTATGTCTCTCACAGTGGACATGCACCTACGATGACAATTTCAGACCCCTCCATGATTTCTAAGTGGGAGAACTTGCAAAATAGCAGGGTGTTCAAATACTTATTTTCCTCACTGTATGTGTAGGTCAGTCTGTCTGCTTGACAATCCCATTTTGCAGCAATACAATTAAAGTGAGATGAGCAAACAGAGAAATGTATCTTTTTAGATAAAACAGATGTCGACAAAGTTTCCTTTTGGGGACGTTATTTGAAATTGGGAAACATTTGAAGTTGGAAAAAAGGGTAATAAATTGCAGTATATCATAGAATATTGAAATATGTTTAAAATCACAATAATATCGTATCGTGACATAAGTATCGTGATGATATCGTATCGTGAGGCCTCTGGTGATTCCCACCTCTATTATTGACCAAAAATGAATTCAGTGCAGGTCATTGATGTTGCACTTATTTCTGTTGTATCAACAAAGATGTGTCCTCACAAATTATGTTGGTGCAACAAGCTATGCTAAAATGTATACAACATAAACCATAGTTACACTCCTCTCAGAGCTACTTATGAACTGACAACAAACTTCTAGAGCTTACACTCTTCAATATCATGTTTTTAGAATTTGGGATTAAGAGATTTAGGTTTGTATAAACTGTGTGATTTCCTTTTTATTTGTGCTTCGTCACACAATGACTGAAGGACATTGTGTGACATTGGCTTTAGCTCTGTGTAGCTTGGTGGGTAGAGTGGTGTGGCCCTTAAGGCCAATTTTTATTTCCACAACTGCCACTGCCTCTAAATCATATATGCACACATATGTGATTTCCAACAATCTTTGGGTAACAGCATTAACATAATAAAATCATATCCCCTGATTTTCTTATACCAAGTCATTTATAGTTTATAAACCTGAGCAGCAGATCACAGGCCTCTCGGATAGAGGTCGACCGATATGGTTTTTCTCTGGCCGATGCCGATGCTGATCTTTAGAAATCAGGGTCAGCCGATGGCCGATATTTGGCTGATATGTGCTTGTTTTTAAACCTCTATTTGAAAGATAAAACGTAACACTAATATACACAGAATTTCTCAACAAAAACATTTATTGAACACTTCACCAATCTACACTGTATAGGTTAGCCTACTTCAATTAAAAATGTATAATGTAAAAACATACTGTAGCCTATATTGTATAAATAATGTATGAAAAATATATTAAATAAACAAAACAGGTAAGAAGAAAATAAACTTTGTCAAATAAACCTTTCAATGAAAAAATAAAGTTTAGTGCACTTATCAGCTTTAAACTTCTGAGAATACAAATCTGCTTCACAGAAAGTGACATATTGTTAATCTCAACACTATTTCCTCCTAACTCCTGTTGAATCACATCAGACTAGGGCTATCTAAAGTCAGTTCTTGTTAGATCATTGTTCATTTGTTGAAGTGTTTTATCTGTGTTTTGGGGACCCTACTGTTAGCCTACATGTCCTGTTGATTTCCAGATTTCTGTCATTCAAACAACTCTTAGTTGTAATTTAAAACTCATCCAGCCAATTTAATAAAATTAAGGGTTTTATTCGTGCTCGAGTCCATAGATGCACTTAATGGATACAGGCACGGAGAACTGAAGGCTCTGTTAGCAACGATTAGCTCCGTTAGCGGTTAGCTCAGTTAGCTCCGTTATAGGAGTGGATGAGACTGCCACGGACAGGGGTAACAACCAGACTCTGATAAATGACATTCGGGGAGCTTCCACAGCGGTGTGGCCGCGGTGTTTTGTACGGTTTTATTAGTACAGTTAATCCCAAGGCAAGAACACCAGCAACATGCTACTACTAACAGTAGCGTCTGAACCTGAAGTGGCTGTGCGAGACACACTGCGCGAGAATTCACGAGGGGAGGGGCTGGAGGCAGCTGGTCTGGGCGCACTGTAAAAAATGTCGCCTATTCATGTTTTTAATACTATGCTGCCCGCAGATGCGCCTGCTTATTAATCGGCTTGATATTGGCCGATGCCGATTATGTAAAAAATTGACAAAAATCGGCCGATTAATCGGCTCTCGGATAGTTCACTCTTCGAGATGCAGTTGCAAAGGTGTTATCTGTGGTGTCCATACGTCTCTAGATTCTCATAACTGCCATATGCCTGAAAGCTCTAGCAGTATTATAGGTATAATAAACTCTTTACCTACTCAAGCTATGAAGAAAATTGCCCTACTTGCTCTTTGTTCAGGCAATCCTGGGTGCCACTCTCATTATTTGAAATTTCAGATGATTCATGATTGAACACCTTTGACTTAAGTGTTGAATAGTGAGTTAAGAAAAAGCTCTGACCCCAAATGGGACGTATGTAATGGACTATATGTTTTGCACAGTGTTACAACCCTGCCACAATCCTAGGGCCCCATTTGGAAATCATTCACTAAAACCAAATACTCAGCCAGGTTGAGGCCAGATATGGAAATAGTTATGGTCACCAGTCAGTATCATATACATATACAGTATCAATATCAGTTGAATTTCCAGGCTCAGGACTGCTGATGTCTGAATTCCCTCACTTTGTCTTCTCTATCTCGATATATGTATAGAAATGTGTGTTATTATCCAGACTCTCTGCTGGACATGCTCCAAGGTCAGAGCTGTGAGGCAATGGCCCAGATTTTCATTTTGCCAGGGCCCCTCCTTTTCTTATCCTCTGTCAGCACTTTCACAAGTTCACCCTGCAAGCTCAAATTACAAGATTAGAAGGAAATAGTCATGTTTTTGTGGTTGCATAGAAAGCGAAAGAGTGAGAGCGACTGACTGACAAAGGATTGAGTTTCCAAGGCTAATTTGTCTAAACCATTGTTGTTCCAGGGAAAGATGGCTGAATGTGCCTAACCAAAAAGTCCAGTGTATAAATATAGAAAAATATAAGAATAGCCCAAATCCTGTCAGTCTGTCAGCAAAACAGTCATCATCTGGGTGATACATCAAAGAAATAGACTTTGCCTGTAGCAACTGACATGCTAACATAGCTTTCGATCAGGATTAGTGCCTCTGTGAAAGAGGCAAGCTCTTAATTGCTTTTGACACTATTTTGCCCTCCTCTACTTTAACCCTTAGTTCATTCCACTGTTTGGGTTCACAAAATGTCATAAAACTCTACAATGATACAACTCTGTGACACTGTTCCCATATTGCAAGCCTTTCTCTCAGGTTTTTTGAATTATGAAGTGTAGAATATATAATAAATTGATTAAACTGATGCCAGTTCATGCTATTAACGTTTACGCTTGTGTGTAATAATCAAAGTACACAAGATGAGTAAAGTTCTCTTTGACATACAGTACATCCTTTATGCAGTGTAGGTTTAGCACCTAAGGGACCAGCACTAAACATATTTCGAATTGGGTTTATGTCAGTTTCTGCAGACGTTACAGTTTGGTTATGGTATGCCAACATTTCAACTTGCTGAGCGAGTTGCTGCCTGTTCATGCTTTTCTGTTTAATTACTCTTAGCTGCAACACAAAGTTATTTACTTCTGGTAGCCAGCAAATGAATATCGTATATTTAATTTAAACATGGCAAGGTTTGAGCTCAGGTTCAGCAATAGAGCACCACTCCTGAAGATAGTGAAGCTTAGAGTCTTGGTCATGGACTAAACGATTCTTGGCTCCATTGAGGCCAGACTCAGACAGGTTTTTTTTATACCAATATCAGCATTCTGCCTGATATTTATCTTGGTTTCATTAAACATATTGGTGTTCCTAAGTTTAGAGATCTCTAAAATGATTTGCTCAATCTCTGCTTAAATATACAGTATTCTTTATTAGTGTATTCAAATAATTGAAGGTTCCAAAGCATTGTTACTTGCTGATGAAGAACACATGTAAATAAGACAAATGCATTGGAAATGTAGAATCTGTCAGATATATTTCAGTCTGTACAAAGTATAAGAATTTGTCTTCAGGCCGTTACAGACCAACCAGACAGCCGACCGTTGGCAGAAAAGGCAGTTGGACTGATCAGTCTCCCCGAGTTGGCCAAAAAAATGCCTCGGCACACACCAAAGCGACGAGACTTAATACGTCTCCATAACAGCAGGCGGCGCTAATCTGTATTGTCGCCCAAAAAATTAAAACCGGCAGCTGATTGGACGAACGTGTCACGTGGGTCTGGCTGCTGCTTCCGGATTTTCGATTTTTCAACCGGCCATCATGGCGACTCATTCAGAATGCGATCTCATATTGTACTAAAATAGTTCACCGAAACATGTTTCTGAAAACATTTTAAGCGAGAAATAGGCCACGCAGTTGCTGAATCTATCTACATTTCAGATTGACAAAGGTCAGTTTAAAAGATTTTCGTCAGATTTTGAGAGACTTACCATGGATTTCCACAGGATGCAGAACGTCTGCAAACCGGCTCCGCTGCGGAATGGCTGCGTGTGCCGCAGTCCGTCAATACCCACCAGGTCCGGATTTGTTGCGTAACGGCTGCGGCCAGCCAACCACGAGATCTCGCGAATTGACTTATATGACAGGATGTAGTTTCTATAAAACAGAACCACAAAACCAACAACAGTTTGTTTCCATCCAGAGGAGTAGAAGGGAAACAACTCTCTGCTGTGTTTTCAAGGTGTAGTGCAGGGAAAATGACCTGCCGTGAGCACGGTGTATTTTATTTTGAAAAGTAACCGGATGTTTTATTTTGTTTCTGTGCTCGACTTCCTGTCCCGCACAATCTGAATTGTGCTGAATTGCTGCGGAGCTCTCCGTCGTCCGTCAAAAATAGAAGCTCTGCGTATCTGCTCCGGAGGGCTGCGGACTGACGGAACTGGGACGGAGTAGGGACGCAGACGTTCTGCAGTCAGTGGAAATGCACACATTGACTTTAATGGAAACCTAATGACTCCGTCGACGCTCCGTCGACGTTCCGCAGACGTTCCGCAGACTTTCCGCATCCAGTGGAAATTGCCGGTTAGTCCCGCTCATCCCGCTTGCCATTTCCGGGTGAGTCATGACTGCCCTGCCTCCGACTGAGCATGTCAAATCGGCCAAAATGAAGGCCGACAGCTCCTCCAATGGACGACGGCACAGAACACACCGAACAGACTCGAGTCACTGACCTCGCCAGACTGTCCAGCGGCCGATTATCGGCCCGGTGTGTAGCTGCCTTTAGTGACCTCAAGCAGTACTTTAAATTACAACCTTCTTCATATAAAAGACAACAACCTCCAAGCTGCCTTAAGCTCAAAAGGTATGTGTTGATAGATATAGAAAGTTATTTAGGTGGATTTACTGTAAATATAGTGACGACTACTAATAGAGACAAGTCACAATAAAATCAAAATTTTACTTATGTTGCTTAGGACTCTGGTGTTCCCTGCTTTGAAATAATGTTTTATTGTAGTAGGACTTGCTATTGTTAAAAAAATATACAGACACCAATACAATGCCTAAGATTAATATTAAGTATAAAACACATTATACACAAACAGTAAAAACACCGGAATCATTGATCCGAGCACGTCTTGCTGAAAGCACTCAGTGAGCCTCTTGTTTTTCCCCCGACAGTGACCAGATGTTGGCAGCTGTAAGTGTGACACCATACGGAAGAACAAACAGCTGGAGGGGTTTTAGGAAATGCCACCCGCTGCTACTGCAGGGTGTCACTCTTAATCTCTTAATCTCTTAACATCTTGGACAGAAAGGGACAGAGTGCTCCAGCTGCACCAGTCAATGACGTAAACCATTCCAGTGTCATCCATAGTGTAGAGAGGAAACTTGCCTTTTTGCAGGTATTACCACTAAACTGTTGTAAATGTGGAACATGCATCATCAAAAAGCCACAACTTAGCTGTAGGATATAGCTGATGATATAAGACTAAACACCATACAAAGGTTAGTACTGTGTCATACATTCAGTTTTTATAATGTGCAAACAAAGTCCAATAAGCATGCTCTTCTCTGGCTCTCTGTTATTCTTGCAATGGTGCCTATTGCTGCTTTGTGTTTGGATAGTACTTACTAGTGTGATGAGCACAAACTGCCCTAGTGTTGTAATTATTAGGCACACGTCTATGGGCACACCTGAGTTCAAGCACAGCAAGCACCGTGTATCCCTGAGTAGAGTAAACTATAAACGTATCTTCATAACATTATTAGTGGTTTATTGTGTTTTACCCTTTGTTGTAAGTTTACTGTGTACAGTAGGAGAGCCACTTATCAGACGCTTATGTTTCTTTCCTACACTGGAGTAAGGTCATATATTATTTTCATAGTCGATTAATCTGTTGAATTTTTTCTTGATTAATCGATTAGTTGTTTGTCTCTAAAATGTCAGAAAATGGTGAGAAATGTGGATCAGTGTTTCCCAAAAGCCCAAGACAACGTAAGAAGAAACTAGAAAATATTCACATTGAAGAAGCTGGAATCAAAGAATTTTTACTTTAACCTTAAAAAAGATGGCTATAATTGTAGAATGTGGGCGTTTGATGAAATTTAATTGTTACATTTAACTTGAAGTTCCCCCTGTATTTAAATCATCAGGATGTTGATATAAAATGCAACAGTTGGGCAAATATTTATCCCATAATCATGCATGATGACAAAAATCTACCGAGGTCATCAAGACATGATGTCAGGAATACTTGTGCTGTTCTAATGCTTATATGCTTATGCTGTTATTTGCTTCCCTTCTACCAAGGTCAATAAAGAGTATCGTCATGTAGAACATTAAATGCCTTAGCTTTTGAAATAAGCTGACTTTATTTCATTTTAAAACATTCTTACTTCATTAGTCTGTATACAGTGAACGCAGGACATATGATAACTAGGAAGATGATGATAATAATGTGGCAAAGACCGTAAACCAAAGTGGCACAGAGGGACTTCATGTTCCTCACACAAAGATTGCCCTGCAGTGTGTCTTATCTTCCCTTTACCACCTAGCATATACTGTAAATGCTTCTCAATGTCGTTGAAGTTGATAGTATTGAATCATGGTTACAGTTGATTTCAAATGCTTTTTTTCTTTCCTCACAGAGCCACCATAGAGGAAGTGGAGGGGGATGTGTGCGAGTTGGAATCCAAGCTTGACAAAGTCAGTACCACCCATGAAAAACATTGTTCAATTGTTCATTTGTTCTACTGTGTGAGCGAGCAGCGACAGTGGCCATCCTGTAAGTGGAAAGTTGCAGGTTTGTCCCTGGCCTTGTCCCCGGCATAGCCCCTGGAAGATTGCCTTTGAGTAAGACTCATAACACTGCGCACCTGGCCAACAAATATGTGGGTGTGTATATGAAGAAATGCCCCCGTTACTGTAGTATGTGCTGTAATTGGTCAATTTACTTCCATGGTTCCTAAAAACCATGACTCACTTAAGTGTTTCAGATGTATAAGTTATTCTGAAGTTGGAGCAGATCACATCTCTGTCCATTGCCAACACAGTGGTATAGCTAGACTAAACTAATAAACCAACCAAGCAAACTAGTGTTAATGAGTAGATGTGTCCTGCCCTGATAGCAAACCAATCCCTCTTCCCAATGGATCCCCGCACAGCTGAGAGTGTATTCACTAGCTGAGGGCGAGACCTCGAGCTTGGAAGATCCCAGTTCATTGTTTCTGTACTTAACAGTCTTACAGAGTCCCACCCTCCTCCTCACCCCACCTCTGTGACTCAGCCGCAGCCTCACTTGCTCTGGAGAGGAAGGATCTGCTGGAGAGTGGGTGTGTTTGTGTGCACGAGTGTGTGTGTGTGTGTGTGTGTGTGTGTGTGTGTGTGTGTGTGTGTGTGTGTGTGTCTGAGTGTATACGTGTTGATGGGTGGAGTTGAGAGACAAGGGGCTGGAGAGTCCATAGTTCAACATTTTCTTTGAGCTTCCTACCTGCCATACATATACACACAGCCATGTCACCAAAAGTAAACAGACCTTTAACTGAGCTAATATTAAATCTGCTCATAAAAGGGCTATTTTCCTCACGGACTGGAGACTGTAACAGTGGCTAGCTGACGTCTTATTATGAAGCTTTGGATGTGCTTACAGGTTAGGTTGAGGTCAGATTTGATTGAACTGTGAGGGGTGCTTTTATTTTAAAGAAATAATGTGTCCACAGTTCCTTGTTATTTAAACTAATAAAATAGAACAACACTGAAATGCAGTATGTACCTGAAATATTTCTGAACTACATTTTATTGAAAAATTAACTACTAATCAAACAAGCACACAAAAAAGTCATAAAAACAACAAGCTCATGTAAAAAACCCTCAAACATTCAGTTGCCAGTTCATTAGGTACTTTAGACATTAGTTTTAGCTAGGTGTACCTATAAACTGGCAACTGAGTTTACACATGGAACAGAGCATGGGTGCTGTGGAGAAAAGCAGTGGTAGTCGAGTCATAATTGAAATTAGTGAACTTCATTAAGTATCAAAAAGGGTTTAAAAAATGTTTAACCTCCATGTGAGAGAAAAAAATACAATAATAATTTGTCGTGGTGGAAAATGGTGCACCGACAGAATGTGTGGGAAATACAGACGACTATGATGGTTTGTTTAAGTGGATGGGTGTTAGCATGTGTTTTTAGATAGAAGATTATCAAGACCTGCTGATATGTAATAATATGAAAAATCTGTATGTTGTGTTTTTGAATTGAAATGCCACATTTTGAGTGATGGCATGATTTAGATTAGTTTAATTTATGACTAAAATAATTTTAATTTCTGATTCAAGTCCCTAATTTACTTGAGGTTTGCTGCAAAATATCAGTCAATTGTTTAAATAGGGAGAAATAAGCATTTAATATTGTATCAGCTTTTATGTATTTTTTGACTGTTGATAACTTACTAATGTGTTAAGGAAATTGCCTAAAGTTAGCATTTTTAGTTATTTATTTAACTGCTTTGGCTGTAGATGCACATTCAGGCTCTGTGTCATCTCCTGTGTGGGAGTGGATGGAGAACGGCCAGCATTTGTTGTGAGTTTACATAACCTGGAATTATCTGCTCCCAATAAGTCAGAAAGGGAGAGAAGTGCCTGTTGTTAATTACCAAGAAACTGACTAAGCATCAGTGTTAGTCTTTAGCTCAGCACCACCACATTCCAACAAAACTACGATTCCTTAATCTATTTTAAGCAGCGAACTTCAAGTGTTTAAAAAAAAAGAGAAGAGAGAATGCCCTGAAGAAATGACCTGAATTGTTTCTAGTTACCCCCTTAAGCATTTGCCTCTTTCTCGTTCTCTCTCTCTAGTTGGTGAAGTTGTGTATTGGGATGATTGATGCTGGAAAAGCCTACAATGCAGCCAACAAGCAGTTTGTTAGCGGGATCCGGGAGCTAGCCCAGCAGTCCACCAAAGATGAGGTCATTGAGGTAAACAAAAAACAACCTGGCTTGATCTGAATCATAGAAAGTCACCAGCATTAGTACAGCGTGGGTTTGTTTTTTTGCATGTGTGGGGGCAGGCCTCTTTTGACAATTTATACAATTGCTGTACCTTCTCTCTGTTTGCACGCACTACCTTATGTCTCTTTTGAGTCAAGTGCTTTCATCCTTACATGACATTACCAGATTAAATCAAAATTTTAAAAAATGAGGCCTAGTAAAACCTACCGTCCATTGGGTCTTGACGAGGTCAGATGTTTTTTTTTTCCCACATGAATTTTGCATGGCGAGGCAAGCTTTTCCTCTGCCTTTGTGTATTTCCCTCAATGCCTCTCCCTTGGGTTTGAAGTTCAGCCACTGCATGGATTTGGAGAGAGTAACTTCGCCAAAATAATTCTTTCCTAAAGTGTTATTGTGTCTCCAAAAAAGACCAAAGTTTCCATGTAGCCATATCTGTCTGACAGAAGAGTCTGTGTCAGACATCCTATTGTTTTAATCCAGGCCTTGTTTTTATCGTTATAAGAATACATGGTGACGTTCTTATTCTGCCTGCCTTCATGGCTGTCCTCCTTTTCTCTCCACAGTCCAGTCTCACAAAGTTTGCTGAGAGCCTGCAGGAGATGATCAACTATCACACGGTATGCACATCTACGTATATATCACTGCCATGTGAAACCGGATGCATTGTCTTTTTTCCCCCTCCTAAACAGCTGTGTGATGACAAAACTCAGCTGGGCCGACAGTCTGGAAGCTCTTTAACTGTCAGAGTTTTTATTTACTGCTGGGAAGGACAGCAGCAGACTACAAGACAGAGACTTTATGTCTGTGAGAGGATGGCCACTGGTTTGACATAGGGAAGCGGAAACAAGAAATACTTTATAGGGGATAAGCAGTCATGTAGGGGTGCCCTTAAGCAAGACATTTAACCTTCAACTGCTTTTATGGTACAGAAGGAATTGGCATGGCTACACATATAAGACTATATCACAAAAATAACAAAGTTACTTCTGCTCCCAGCATATAAAGTCCTGGATATAAAGAGAGGATTTTCCTGTCTCATAAAATCTATTCCCTGCCTTCCATGTTGCGGAATCTGTGGTATCTGGTAGAATAAATCATGCGTTACTGAGGTAAACATGGTCATGGTCAATCTTTAAAGGGGTGATAGAATGCAAAACCGAGTTTACCATGTGGTTGTCATCCTGGAGACCATTTTAGGCTTCAGTTAGAGTAATATAAGTATTCTGTTGGCTTTACATTTTTTACATCACGGTCATCTAATGCACTCCACTTTCAACCACTAGATCTTGGACAACAAATAAACATGAGGCCTTATTGTTTTATCCTCTCTTGTCCCCCACCAAACACTCCAAGGAGCCCAGTAGGACAGATCTGATTATGTGGCTGTTCTGTCCCCTTGTTAGCCTCCTCAGTTGTCAGTCTCTGGTAGGCATGACGCTGACATTCAGAAATGGAGACAACTTTCCTCTCTTTATCCTCTCATTAAGAATTCCTTTAACACAGAAAGGAGGTATAGGGTGAGCCTAGAGGCTTTTGTTCTACGGTACAAGTTTTTTGCTTGATCTCTCCTGTCATGTCATGTTTCTATAAGCTCTGCATAACATGTTCAGAGTGAGTTTCCATCCAGCATCACACTGTCTGTGAGATGTTTGTTAGAACAAACAACTTTACCAGAGGTGCTGCTACTGGGAATTGAACCTTTGCTATATTTGTGCTTGTGGATGGGAAATGTACATCTATGCTAAATGTGCTTCCCTAAAAGTATTTTTAAGATCAGGAACTTGAATGAATGTGAATAATGAACAGTCAAACGTCGATTTAATAGGCTTTATGCAGGACATTTTGACCTGACCACTGTAACTAATAATATTAATAAAGCCGCCGTTCTATTTAAGTGTCAAAAAGACCTATGTTGCACACACCTAATTAATACTATTGCTGCTGCAACAACTACCAAGACCATTTTTAGTGGGGCAAGAGAATGGTAAAATAAGTTAAAGGCACTTTTATTTAGATGCATTTATTTTAGGAATTGATTAGTTGATTGGCAGAGATTCATCAGGTCGTATTTTGATAACCGATTAATCATTAGTAAGTACTTTTTAAAGCAAAATGCCAAACGTTTCAGCATCGTAAATGTAATTTTTTTTCTAGAAGTATAGTAAATTGAATGTCAAAACCCAAAGTAATCTTTATACGTCACCTTGAAATCTAGAAAATTGTGGGCATATTTGTTTCACAATTTATAGAGAAAATCATTAATTGATTAATAAAAAAAAGCAGTTTAATCAGTACTATAAGTACCATTTTTACCTTGTTTAAAACTGATTTAACACTATTCATATAGCAGTTAAAGCTGAATGCAGCATTAAACTTTATCCTTGGGATGAAGTGGAAAACAATACTTTATAGGTCAACTAAATCTCATATTTCATCACATCATTACATGTGAGGTTTTGGCTCATTTTGTTCAGGTTTGATTGAATTGAGTTCTACAGGCAGTCTTAGTTCCACCTTGAAGCCAGACTGTAATATTGCCAGATTAAATATGAAACTGTATATGTCTTCATAACTAGTATCTCAAAAAGCTGCAGGCTGGGCAGTCTACCATTACTCAACAGCGGAGTCTTTCTTCACCAAATCCTCTTATCAGCTTCCTTGACTAGACCCCTAAAAGCCTCCAGGAGCCACAGTGCAGGCCTGCCACTGTGACTCAACAGTGGAAACTGTGGTCACGTCAGCTGACTGTCAGAGAGATTTTTGCCACTCGGCGATCTTTCAGCACATGATCCACTCAAACACAGTGCTCAATCTGTTTGTCATTGGTTGCCTCTCCCAGCCACACTGCTCATATTGTCTTGTCTGGCTGTGAAATCGCACTGAAGCCTTGTTTAGAGAGACTTCTGCGTGTGTTGGGCCTTTTGCTTGGTAGCTCATTTTTTAAGAAAGCATGCAGGTTAATGAGGGTATGACTCACCACCAAGAATAAGCGAATAACGTCATTTCTCTTGTTTAAGTCTTTATGAAGGGAGTTTACAAGGTCAGAGTGTTTGTGTAAATTTAGTTTCTTAATTGCACCCTGTGATGTTAACAAAAATCCTCCTAAACAGACGTGCCGAATGCTGACTTGCAAAACATCCCGTGGCCTGGAACGTGAATACATTTGTCAGCTTTTTGCTGCTTTCTTAGAGAAGTGCCTGAAGATGTTCAATGCTTGATTTGTTCAACTAACTAGATATAAGCTATTTTGCCAAACAGAAAGCATCATTTACTCTTTCTTTCTTTACAGATACTATTTGATCAGGCCCAGAGATCAATCAAGATCCAGCTTCAAACATTTGTCAAAGAGTGAGTATTAATTAAATAAAGATGGATAAAGCTGGTTATATCTTTGAGCGATCCGAGCTTTTGAAGAATGCCTCATTTTACATGTTGTGTTATCTGTCAGTGAGAACAAGCTACAGCACATTTAGATTTTACTTACTTAAAACGAGGAATACTGGACTTAATATACTTGTACTTTAATTCTGTGCTGGAGGAAAAGTGTAATGGATATTGAATACAGAAAGCCCACTTTTGAAATTGTGAATGTAAAGCAGAAGCTGGTGGGATGTATCTGATGGGCAGATGATCCAGACAGTGCATGTAAGGACACTAAGATATATTAGTATATATTATAATGTTTCCTATTTATATCTCCCTGTTTAAAGCCTCATAATACAGCTCTGAATTCCAGACTGCTTGTGTAAGTGCAGGAAGCAGTGGGCCCTTCTAGTTAATTTCATTATAAGGATTAGCAGCTTTTGCCCCTGGCATACCAAAGCTTAACACCCATATCAGAAGCACCCATGCTTCTCAGAGAAAGCTGGGAAACATGTTCCATCGTAATTACTCACTACCTTGCAGCACTTAAACATTAATGTCATTAATGCAAAACACACCAAAGAACAAATGTGGGGCGCCGAATTTGAGTACTTTGTCCTCCTCCTCAAGACAAGTGGTACTGCCCAGTCACTCACAGCGACACAGCACAAGACCTGGGTCAAATAGGTTTAGAAAATGATTTTGTTTGTTTTAACCTTCTTGGATTTCCAACCGACCAAGACTTATGAAATCACCTTTAACCCCTGTGTGTTCCTGTTGCGTGACCATGGTTGTGTTGCTTCATATCCAGAGATAACTTTGCTTCCTTTAACATTCGATCTTTCCACTCACAAGATTGTTGACAACAAAGGGACATGTCCTATTTGACCTCGGTCATAGAGTTTGTCAAACCCCTTCAACTTTATTCCTAAATTGTGTGAAAATGTAGTACTTCAAATGTTTGTGGCCCTGTCTAAGGGTTTTACCACCCAGTTCAAGTAACAAGACATATTTTTAGTGCTCAAGATTAGTGATCAACGGTGAACAAACTAATTTGTTCTCACATTTTAATAAATAAATTAGTATCTTAGATTTAATTTACTATTTTCCTATTTCCTATTATTTGCTCCTACATACTAAAAATTCTTGTACAATATGCACTATATTTAATGTGTTTGTCTGTCTTATTAAACCTCTATCCCCTCCTTTCCTTTGTCAGCGACATACGTAAGTTCAAAGAAGCCAAGAAGCAATTTGACAAAGTGAGCGAGGAAAAGGAGGCGGCACTGATCAAGAACGCCCAGGCTCCCCGGAACAAGCAGCATGAGGTGGAGGAGGCCACCAACATCCTCACTGCCACGCGCAAGTGCTTCCGACACATCGTCCTTGACTACGTCTTACAGGTACAACAACTCATTTGGGGATTCAAATTGTAAAACTCTTTTAGTGACAGGTAATGAACAAAACTCAACATTTGTAAGAAGTCTTGGGTTGCTCGGAATCTGTGGAAATTTCAAGTAGCAGTTGTATGGCAGTATATTTGTTTATACTTGCACTTAAAATGTGCTAACAGCTTATATATAAAATGATAGAAAAGCTGTGTCCATATTACTGTATTTCAGTATATGCTGTAATCAGTGAATTATACTAATGTTCAGCCTCATTTTGCAGCACTTTAAACATTACATTGGGTTCTCTAAAGTGATTTAGCAAGAGATTGCTGACATGCAGCTTAAAAAAATGCCCAGCTACACAGTCATGTACAATATTTCTCTGTGCACCCTCACCAATGTGGATTTGGATATGGAACTTAATATGCTAAGTCAGGTTGAAAATGCTGAAGTGGCACAGAGAGGAATGAAGAGCAGCTCTGTTTGATTCTGTTACATCCAAAGGGAAACACCCAAGCTCATTCACCTGTCATGTTCCAGTTTACCACATCAGAGTTGATTTTGGCTCAAAAATAGTAGCAGCAGATGCATCAGCAGGACACAGTGAGCAGCATTGGAATTAGTTGTAGTGGTGGCAACAGGAGTAGCAGTAGAAGAAGAAGAAGGTGGTAGTAGTAGTAGTTTTTTCTTGTTGTAGCACATCTGTAGCCATTTGCATAGATGGAATAATAAACCGCTAGATAATTAATAAACAAATGGATGAAATGCTCCTCTCTTCTCATGTTTATAACTAACCCTATTAAGGAGTTCATAGTTATTTTCACATTAGGCCTCACACCAGCCTGATGTAAAATTAATGCATACAAGGTTTTGGGTCAACAAAATGTTAAGCCATCATGTTTGATGAAGCACTGTGGTGGAGAAATTATAAATTTTTTTAGGTAAGAAAATTTGCTAACAAGCAGAAGAGGAAGGAAACAGGAGGAGGAGGTACACAAGAAAACAACTGAAAAGATTTTGTTCAAAAAATGTATTTAAAAAACTTTCAGGTCTAACTACTTTCAGGGAACTAAATATTGTGTTTTTAAATCAAATAATCTCCTTTTTTGCAAATATGTTACTTTTTCTTGTACTTAAATCTGTTTAGATCTGTTAGACCTATTTATGTCAAAGACAGATGTCTTGTACTGTACTCTGACCTATCGCAGTAAAAACTGCTAATGTATCATGGAATACATTCACGGTCTCTCCCCATGGCCACAGTAGCACTGGAGAATGCTTCATGCTTTCTGATAAGGCAGCTGCCAGCCCTGTTATTAAATCTCACTCCAAAGAAACAGACAATGGGCACAGTTCACTCCAAAATTAGATTTTGAAAAGAAACCCAAAAGCATTTCAGAAAAGGTTTGGCAGCCTGCTTCATAGGCCCACTGCATAATCACTCTCTCATAGAATGTAGCCTGGCTGTAAGAAATTAGTTTAGTTTTTTTTTTTATCTTGCCTGTCTGCTTATTGGAAATCTATAAGCCCAGCAGCTAGCACAGCTAATTTAAATGGGTCTCCTTTAAAGTTTCACATTCGGTAGTGCTGTCAGCACTTTTAAAATGCTTTCTGTAGCTCTGCTTGCAGGAAACATTTCAGAAAGATTTTAGCTTTATTTTTTTGTTCTTTTAAGATTGTTTTTGTGGCATTTTTGCTTAATTATACAGTGTACAGTTTACAGTGACATGCAAGATGGTAGAGGGAGAGGAAAATATATGAGAGAGATTGTAAGCCAGACTTGCATTGATGACTTTTTAAGAATGGAGCATTTCTCTTTTACCCTGCTGTGCCACGTAAGAGCTAGATCTAAACTATAAACTTCGGGTTTGCTTTATTGTCTGCTGGTCAGGCCTAGAAAAAAACGTAAATTGTAAATGTAATGCAGCAAAACAATAATTTGTAATAAAAATGTAATTTATCACCCCTGATATACAGTACAAACCATTGCCTAAAATTACGCACATAACACAGAAAAGCAGGAGCACAGTTAACACTTAGTAGAGTTAAACTTAACAAACCTGAAATTACCCATCTAAATAGTGATAAGCTTAAATCTTGCTCAACCTTTTGTGGGTGTGTGAAATTACCACAATTTACCAACCAATTACCAACAAAATGCTCAGAAATGTTGCCTGTGGCAGCTGTGTTTGTTTACACCATGATGCACTTTGCTGGTTAACAACCAGTTAATAGGTGCCACTCCATTCAAAACTACTTATCGACTGTAATCGAGACAAGGGGGCTTGCAAAAGTTGCAACGCATCAGCCACTGTGGCTAGGAGATGGAAAAATAAGCTTCCTCCCCTGGGTGGGAGTTAATCTGTATATAAACACAAAGTGTGGTTAGTGTTACCAAGGAAAAGGGCCTCACAGCCTACAGCCAGTTAAAATATTGCTTGCCACAACAAGCATTTGAACTTTTATTCTTCAGAGGATCGCATTTTCCCTGCTTTCATGACCACAAAAAAACAAAACCATTGGACCTAAGTTCATCCAGGCAGAGTGGTAAAATTAATTCAGAAGCTGCCTCACCTTCCATAGTAGCCAAATACATCCACCATGCTCAGACTGTGGCTCTACTCTCACACACCAGTCATTAGTTCCTGTCAGTCACAATGCCAGCCAGCATCACCGTCTGTATTTACAACCATCAGGTCATAATTTATCTCTACTCTGCTAAATTAACCTCCCAGGCCGGGGGGGGGAAGGAGAGAGAGAGAGAGAGAGAGAGAGAGAGAGAGAGAGAGAGAGAGAGAGAGAGAGAGAGAGAGAGAGAGAGAGAGAGAGAGAGAGAGAGAGAGAGAGAGAGAGAGAGAGAGAGAGAGCGAGAGAGAGAGAGAGAGGAAGAGAGAGAGAGAGAGAGAGAGAGAGAGAGAGAGATAGAGAGAGAGAGAGAGAGAGAGAGAGATAGAGAGAGAGAGAGAGAGAGAGAGAGAGAGAGAGAGAGAGAGAGAGAGAGAGAGAGAGAGAGAGAGAGAGATATCCCTGAGCTAAACATGAGACACAGAGCTCCTCCTGGTGTCTGTACGAGGAACTACTGTCCAGTAATGTTTGGGGTGATGTGCGATTTGTCTGCTTCAGTTTGACTCATTTCACGTTTGTCTGCTTATTTCATTTGTCCTTGTTTTAAGAAGTTATTTTTTTCCATCTCCAGTATCTTACTTCATTTCCCCTTCTGTCTTATGTTCTTTATTTCTTTCTTTCTCAGATTATTGTTTTGATTTTCTTTAGTTTGGTGGTTGCTCATGTACGTGTTGAGTTTTCCTCATTGTTTTCCTTATATCAGTATTTCTCAAAAGCATCAGTGATAAAAAAAACAACCTTACTACGTCTCACTGTTTTGTTTTTATTCATTACAGATCAATGTGCTACAATCAAAGAGAAGATCGGAAATCCTGAAATCAGTGAGTATACTTTTCTTACACATCCCATTATCCGTGCAGCATACCGACTGGCTCTCTGAATATTCACCGTCTTCTCCTCAGATGTTGTCCTTCATGTACGCCCACCTGACATTCTTCCACCAAGGATATGACCTCTTCAGTGAACTACAACCTCTAATGAAACTGCTTGGAGGACAGGTACAAGCTACAGTATACTATACACCCACACACAAACCCATGCGTCTGTGCGTATTAAGAGGTTTGACAGTCCCCTAAACACAAAGCTTTTTTCTCGGCGGAAATAGGCACAGAAGGGCTATGTCATTTGTAACATTATCAATTATGACTGTTGAGGTAAAAATAAAAAAATCTTATTCAGTATTACTCATTAGTCAACATTTTTACATTACTTATGAGGCGAGGTAATAATGTATATCTTACATATACTATTTCATTAAGTTGTTGCCAGAAGGTATTGAACTCTGCCTTAATTACTTTGGATGTCTCACAAGTTATGTTTCAATTATTTCCTTTTAATGTAATACTTTGTGTAAAAATAATCACTAAGCTAGTCCTGGACAACACGTGCAATGTTATTAGAACATACAGTATAAACTCTTGCAACATAAGCAAACATGAGTCTATTTTGATATTTCAGATCTGTGTGTGTCTGTGTGCATCCTCTGATAAACAGAGCCTTCCCTCTAAGCCGCAGGATGGCCCAAATGTGACTTTAAGATGATAATCACAGTGGAGCTGATGTTACAGTAAGCAGGAATGAGGAAGAAAGCAGGCTGAGAAGGGTTTTCCCACAGTCCGACTCATTCACAATCAGCTGAGCGAACACAGCAAAGAAACCCGAGAGTGATGCTGAAGGTTGTGGAATATAAACTCTGAGACTGAAGTCGTAGAAGAGCTGAATATGAGGACGATATTTCTCAGCATTGGGTGGAAGAAAGGAGCCCAGTCTCTGAGTGGGGAGCTGGAGAGGAGCAAAAGAGTAGAGGACACTTTTTAAGAGAAAAGAGTAGCCTGTAAACATGTTTTTTCTGATGTTTGAACCAACAAACAGATGACAAAAAGGAACCAGACAGTGTTTTTGTATTTGAGAAACAGAAAAAAAGACAATTTTGGAAGTCGGATCTGAAGAGTTGGGACAGTGGTCCTCTTAATTGGATTGGAGAGAAGAGTTGTGGTTTCTAACCCTCATGCTCTGAAGTTGGAACCATCTGACAAAAGATTGACAGACAGAACCAAAGAGTGCCAGGAAAAGAGAAGGAGGAAGACAGGACCCACTTTGAAAAGCAGATTTTTAGGAAGGGATAAGAGGCGGAATGTAATCTTCTCAAAGCAAAAAGTGATTGAAGTAGAATGGAAAGGCATGGACTTTAAGCCTTCAACACTCAAAAGACTGCAAGGATTGTGTGAGGAAAAAGGGAGAGAAGTGCAAAAGAGGAAGGGAAAGAGAGATAGGGGGTTGGTTACAGAAGTATAGCTGCGTTGTGTGGATTGTAAGCCTGTCGCACTGAATTTGGAACAGTGTGAAACTGAAAGGAGAGGAAGATCAGAGCCTGAGCTGTGGGAAGCAGTGACAAGGGGATTTTGGATCATTTCTTTTCTCCTCTCCATCATGAAGCTGAAGAAGGTGGAGAGACTGTGCAGGGAGGTGTGGAGGAGCTGTCAACAGGTCTGACAATATGACTCGATGCCTGTAGTCAATGAGAAAGAGATCAAGGGTGGGAAAATGTAAAACTAGAGAGACTAACAAAATGCTAGTACATTCTGGCCTTTATCTATCCTATAAAGTTTGTTGAGAGGAAATTATAGGAGTGGAGGTAAACAAATAAAGCTTGTTTTCTACCCCAGCTTGGAGTAAATGTACACTACATTATAGGCGTTTAGTTGCCTTACATGATATTGCTACTAGTGTTTTTTGCTTGGGAACAGAAGACTGGATATTTAAGTATTATAAAAAAAGAAGGTTGTTTAAGTTACACACAGTAGTTGCAGAAAACTGAGGAACTGTAAATGGCAATGTTCTTAGGTTGTTTGGGAATGGGTTACTGAGCTGGTATATAGAAATAAGCTGAATAATTGATACAGAAGGCTACAGTGGGGGGGGGGAGAGAGATATTATCTGGCATCAAATATCTTGTTAACCATATAAAAAGGTTATGTGTTTGAATGACCACTTTATGATTCATGTCAAATATGCCATTTTTTCCACCCTTGCCTTTGGGAACTGCTGGACTGCTTCTAAATATAAGATATTCTGCCAATAACATCTTTCCATGACACAAAGCCTTAGGGTTGAACATTGTGTGGAATGAATATATTCATTCAAAAGGATGTTTTCTGTCTTTTCCATGAATCATGCAACTTGTCATCATAGTGTTACATGTCAAGACAGATTTTAGCAGAAGAAAGAGTGACCAAATTGTTTCAGTGGGGTGCTCTGCTGGGTAGGAGACAAACCAAAGCAGAATCAAACGTTTGAGGCCATTGTCTCTGCTGATGTCATCAGTGGTGGCTGCATAGTTGTCAGTGGGGGCTGCATAGTGAGATAGATAAGATGTTAAAGGTAAGGTGAGTCCGTCACAAAATATGTGGAGATACAAACACACACACACAACTGCCTTTGCAGATACAGATAGAAGCAGATTGACGGCATGGACTGGACTGGACTAGTTACTGTTGTGCGACAGGGGAAAACATTTCCCATCTGATGTTATCAGCCTGCCTTTTTGCCATCCACCCATTTCCTCTCCAAACAAAACAAAAGATCCGGCTCCCTCAAATGCTGTCTTCTCTGAAATAAATGGATCACATTTTTGTCATATTTTCCACAAAAGTATAATTAAGTATAACATATATTTTGTGGAAGAAAGAACTGTGAATTAGGCAGATAATAAAGAAAATGTTGCTCTGCTGAAAATTTCAGCTGTTAAAAGCTACAATACAAAACTTTAGTGCCATCAGAAAGGAAGTAAATTGTTCCACCCTCTTCTATCTCATTTGGCACACTGACTTCTCTGTAACTCATTAGTATGAAATACCATTTAGCTTGAAGTTGTAGTACAGTAACTGGTCTCTCTAAAGCCACAGCAGGCATTAAAAGCATATGATGAACACAGCTAATATGTAGTAAACATGCATCACTCATGTTTAAGACACAGATAGTGATCCCTTTGTGTTTGATGCTCGAGACACGATGATTTAGGTCAGGTTGCGGTTACAGACTGATAAAGCACTGAGTAGAATCCGCTCTAAGGCAAAATGGCACATTTTCAGCATCACCCTATGACCTCTAGCACTTCATTGAAGTCCTTTTTTTAATTTGTTGCTTTCTTCTCTTCTCAAAAGAATCCTTTATTTTCCTCTCTACACGCAATGGTTACTCGCGGGGACGAGGAGAATCAGTCACCCCCCATCCAATTTCACACATGATGAAGCCTCCACAGCACAGTCAATTTTGTTTAGAGGAGAAGGCCTGTGTTGTCTCGATGTGGCCTGTGGAAAAGTTGTTTATTTGCTGGAATCATTTATGCTCTCAAGAATAGAAAGGAAAGCTTCTGTGCACACATGCTTGCCTTCACCTTTCAGGTGCAGTCGAAAGAGAAGGTTTTGATTTGAATGGCCCACCTTTAGATTGTCTGTAATTGTAATAACTGTAATTGTATGGCGAAATAAATCAAAAGAAAGAGTGTGACAAGTTCCTATTTTGTGTCTTAAAAGTTCCTGTATGTTGTTTTGAATTAAACACTCATTACCAGGTGGTTTGGTAAGCTTGACTAATCAGTTCTGTCTCTTGCAGTTGGACCAGCTGGTGGTGGATGCTGCCAAAGAGAAGAGGGACATGGAGCAGAAACACTCCACCATCCAGCAAAAGGTACACACACACTCACAATATGATCCCATTTTCTTTTACATTTAAAAACAAATTTACATAGAAAATGGAAACTAAACACACATTCACAAATAAAATAAAAAAAACACTAACCACAATACAACCAAATTAGGCACACACTTGTGAATATAAATCACAAATGACAACTTTATCCTCATTTCCTCTGTCCAGCAACCTGAAAAACACACACTCACTTACTCTGTGTGCTCAACATGGCCAAGTTACTCTGAGCCTGGATTTCTCTTACATGTGTAGTGACTTTATGGCTGTTAGATCCCACAAAGCCTTTCTCATTGCACTCAGACCTCCTCCCATTAAAAGTAAACCCACAGCACTCTGCTTGGATCTTGCGGGACTTACTTTTACCCCACGGCCTCTTGTGCTCGTAGCCCTCTGATCACAACCTCCCTCACTGCTCACCTGCACTGAACTCTCTCTGAACACTATGCTGCCAGAGTTGGGCTTACCATGCTAAAATATTATAAGCTTGTGGTACAGTAAAACAAATGAAAGCATTCACGTTTTTATTCCATCCATTCATTCATTCAAATTCAATTATTAGAAATCTAAGGACAGATCACTTATTTGAAATTGAAAGAAATATTGCATATAAAATAATTTGCCCAAGGGAGCATTCACATACCAGAGCTACAGTATCCATTTCAGCCATTCACTGTACATTTGTCATTTGAGTGAATGGAGGTAGTGCTCCTCCCTCAGTTGTAAGGTGATCCCTAAGGATGATCTCAGCCACACACCCATGCATTATTGACGAGTGACGGAAACCCTTTTTCAAACAAACAAGGTTGAGTTTCAGAACCCTCACATCTCTGGTCAGCACGCACGCCAAACCTAATATCCCCACTGAGTCACACTTGTGGATATATTATCTACAAGAAGGGTGCACCAGAAGTTTTGACAATAAATTAAATGTAAAGAGACAATAGCTGAAATGTGATACTTAGAACTATCAGAGCATTTTTTTGCCCCTAAAAGTGAAACATTTAGTACTTTTTGAAAAACAGTTTTGCCTTTTTGGCTTCTGATCATTTTGGACACTGTTCTCTTTTGAGCTCTATGAACCCTCAACAGAATAAACGTTAAGCAGGATGTGTGGTGTTATGTTATGTTACGTTACAGTATGGTGATGGTAAATTGCCCTTAGCTTTAATTGTACATCACAGAGCATCATTAACTCGAGACAACATCTGCCAGCTCTGTACCCAGCTGTTGTCTGCTGGGCTTCTTTTAATTTGTCTGCCTATCAGTGATGTTCATTTCAGTCTCCAACTGTGTGAAAGTAGTACAAATTCTGAGATGTCTTTCTTTTTTCACCTCCTCTATTGTTCTTTCCTTCTGTCTCTTTGTAATTTGTTTTGTGTCTGCCTTCTCCATCTGTTTTTCTTTTGCCTCTTGTCCTCTCTCCCTCTCTCTCTTCCCTCTTGCTCAGTCACTGATGGTACGTGTGCCAACTTCCGCCTGCCCTTGAGCACCTATCCTCCACCTCCCCTCCCTCAATTTATCTAGAAGCTATTTATATGTTGTCTCGTTCCCGACACCCGCTCTCTCTTGTCTAGCTGTTTATACACAGACACTCCTAACCAACTGTCTTCCTTTTTTCTTCTACTTCTACTCTTTTCCCCCCATCTCTTCTTCTTTTACTCACTTCAGGCTGCTCTGCAGGTAAGCTGTGTTACTCTTCCTTTTTTCCCCCACTGTCATGTCTGCATGGTCGAATAGCTACTGTACACACTGCTGTAACTGCTTGGACTCAACCTCTGCAGCTCACGTCATTTGTAGCTGGTTCATCACAAGATTAAACTGATGATATGATGCAATCAAATTAAGACTGTTTTGACATCATTATGCCTTTTTGCACATGACTGTCCACATTGTACCATGCTGCTTGTTTGTGCTTAGTTGAGTTCAGTTATTTGCAGATTCTAAACCAACTAAAGTATGTTTGGTATTGGCAAGAAGGATGATCTTTATTACATTTATTTTTAGTTATCTCCAAAAGGTTTCCAGTTGAATGAAGTGAAACATGCTAAGTGTAGTGGAAAATAAATGTATTGTACTGGTATATTTACCTTGAAAATAGGCAAAAGAAACATTTGCTGTTAAGCTTATTTGTCTGTCTGTATATAGACTTGTACTCACTGTGGCAGGGACTGTATCTGTGGCCTGATAGAGCAGGTTCTTTACCCATCAAGCTGCATAACCACCTTGCAATAGAACATACAATGCTGATTTAATAAAGTATAATTAGTGTAAACTGAACTAATGATCTGTATCAGCCTTACTGACTAGGGTCATTTGCACCAACATAAACAAAACAGACTACACATGTCTCTGACTCCTCTTGCCTTTGTAGTTGCGTTGGTGATGCAGGTTGTTTACTCGTGGTGCTTTCCTCATCACTTACTGTTTGAAATGTGCGAAGGTTGGGCACACTGGCAGTGTTGTGAAACTCCTCCTTTTATATCCGAGTATGAGCCAAGAAAGTGAGTTTTAAAAGCCAGAAGTCTTGTAAAGTAATTGGTGAATTGTTAGTATTGATGAATAAACATCAGCTCCCCATGATTTTATTATGTGTTGGATGCCATTTGACACAAAAACCTTTACTTATCGCCCCCTTTAGGATAGTTCTCTTCTGTATTTTCAGTCCTATCCACACTGTCCACTTTATTCGTGCTTGCACACAAAACTTTCTCATTATCATTGTATTGATGAAACCTTTCATCCTCACGAGATTTGAAAGGGATCCTGAGGTTGTGTTTAGTATGCTTCCTATCTCCCTCTGTGCAGAAGCAGCACTATGACCACAGGGCATGGGAGCGTCACAGTGGCGGTAACCGAGAGAGAGACAGGCTGCTGACTTAAAGATTTTCCTGTAGAAAAAAGAAAATACGCCTCATTGGTTTTGAAATGGCTGGTTTGATTGTTTTCCTGCAAGACTAAGTCAGAGTCTCTTAACTGTCATATACACTGATTGCTTTTTCAGGTCATTTTAAAGGCTCAAACATTACAGACATTCAGCATGGTTAAAGAAGTAGCTACTTTATCAACACACACTTCCGTGGCGCTGTGGAGATAGGTCTGGCAATGCGAAACTAATACACACACACACACACACACACACACACACACACACACACACACACACACACACACAAGGGGGATGAGAGCAGGTTAGTTCATTTGAAGTCAGTATAAATGTTTGATGCCCAAGATCCTCTGCACGGTCCACTTGATTATTCTAACCCAACAGTCACACACACACACACACACACACACACACACACACACACACACACACACACAGGTGACCTTCACTTAGGCCTCAGGAGGAGGAGGAGCAGCAGAGGCAGTGACGAAAGTTTTGATAGACATACACAGCCACAGGAGAGGAGGAGGCGAGGGTTTGTAGAAGGGACAGGCCACGCTGCTTATAGTGACACACTGCCATTGAGATGCTACACAGGTAGACTTTGAGATAGCGAAGACTCATTGGCCTCACAGGGAAACATACACAGAAAAGGGGCCTCACACTCTATAAAACCTGTGAATAATGAAGATTTTCAGCCGTTTTCACTACGTCTGGTATCTGGTGAGTGCACCTAAAGCAGGGAGATTGAGTTAGAGTATGTGTGTGTTCATGCATGCGACAGTATCTGTGGCTATTTATAGGAATAGTCTGTGTTTATGTTTTTTCAGTGTGATTGTTTTCTCTTGTGTTTACGCCATTTTGTATGTTGACAAATCCATGATTTCTAATAATCCTGTGGTAACATAAGAAATATATATTTATTTTCTCTGTGTGCCGTTCTCTTGCTGTGTGTGAAATTTTAGGAGGTGACTCAGCCCGAGTCTTTACCAGACTGCCGCAACTTTTGCGCTTGGAGGTCGACCTCCGTACGTAGAGTCACCGCATCGATTTCCATCTGACTTCCGCTTTGTAACCCTACCTACCCCTGTCTTTCACCGCCTCTCCTGCACATATTAAGAGACTGCATTGCAGTGTTTGTATAGATGTTTGCACCTTTGTCTGTTTCCTCACTTTAGAGTGCTACACATACATTTGTGTTGATGTGTCTTGATTATGCAGCATGTTTTTTTTTGCCTCTTTGTTGGTGCCGGTGTCTGCTGCAGTGAACTCAGGTTGCTGGTTTGATGTCAGTGAGTGGTTTGTTGCTTTGCAGTCCATTGTCACTGGTTTGATCATTGGCTAATAAATGAACGCATCTCTGTTGTCAGGCGAAAACCTTACATCTCTCAAATGTTTCATGAACTAAGAGCAACAGCCTTACTAGGTTGACCACTACCTGTTTTTGAAATGTATGTAACAGGGTTGAAAATGGTTTCCCAGACCCAAGTAGTCACAGAAATGTCTTAACCTACCTACCAACCTAGTTGAAGTTAGAGAACCAGAAAGGTTTTCACATGACCTTTCAAAGGTTTTCACATGACCGTTTAACTTAAGCTTTTGCTCTATTTACATTTAGAGATGTTCTGATAACGATACTGGTATCGGTATCGGCTCCGATACCGCCTAAAACACTGGTATTGGTATCGGGAAGTACTGGAGTTTATGCACCGATCCGATACCACGTAATAAAGCCCTCAAGAAAATCTACGTTAAAGTAGTTTATTTATGTTCTTTTTCTGTTATAACTTCTTTCTTTTATTAAAACTGCATAATAAAAGAACGTTCTGTGGCATTCATTGTTCATGTTTCACAAAGAGTTTAACCTGAGCCAGACTGACAACAAAGATAGAAATCATATCACATCCATACAGGGATAGTAGTATGTAGATGTTAAAACATAATAAAATATATGACACACTGATATCGGATCGGTACTCGTATCGGCCGATACGCAAGTTCAGGTATCAGAATCAGTATCAGGAAGCAAAAAATGGTATCGGGCCATCTCTGGTTACATTTACAGATCCAAGCAATGATAGACAAAGCAATGCACTACATCAAACACGTGTATATAACTCTAGACTGTTGAGTGTCTTTTGTGGGTGGAACTCTTGGGAGTCTGCAACACGTACATTTTAGGTTGTTGTTGTTGGATCTGATCTGTACTCAAGAGCTCTTGCCAGACGGAAAGTTTAGCTGTATAGATTAGTATAAATGTTTACACTTTATTGGAGAGTGCTTTTCATCCTCAATTCCAATGAAGTTTACTGTAGTAAGATTTGTCCGTGATATTTTTTTGATGATGATCAGCACATTTGCATGTAAAGAATCAGTCCAAGGAAATTACCATTAGCCCTCTCCTTTGAGTGGCTGTTTCAGAGCACTACGTCATAATTGGTTTCATAATGGAGGACAAGGTGACAGAAAAAGACTGGATGTTTCTAAAAGAACAACAGAGAAGGTGATTTCACAGCTCAGTACAGTAACGGACCTACAGCTGTAATTGGTTGACGAGATGGTGACACTCAATATAAATTGACTCCACAAGGACGGACGGACGGACACACACACACACACACACACACACACACACACACACACACAAACGCATGCATGCATCATGATGTCTAATGTCACTTGCTGAAGCTGAGAAAAGTAGGAGGGTCTTTGGAAAGTGCGGCAGCAGCTCAGGTAGTTAAAGCTATTCTTGCAACAGGGCCAGTCCCATGACAACACACCAGATTGGGTTTCAGCAGCAACAGAGTCAGTGAAAGAAAGATGCATGAAAGCTCACTTTGCAACTTTACTCATTGGAGGACATTAACTAACCTAGCTAGCTGAATACTTAACTAATTAAAACCTTATAATGCAGTGATAGCTCACCTGGTTGATCGTGCGCCCCATATACTGAGGCTCAGTCCTTACTGCAGTGGCCTGGGTTCGAGTCTGACCCATGGCCCTTTGCTGCATGTTGTCTACCCTCTCTCCCTCCTTTCCTGTCTTGGCTATCCTGTCAAATAAAGCCCAAAAAATAATCTTTAAAAACACAATGTAGCCTCAGTCTTAATGCAGGTATTGTTTATGATGTGCAAGTATAAAGTAATGGAAAGCCTGGACATGGTGGGTCTTTGCAACCTACTAATATGTGATTTTAACTTATTCAAACTGAAAGTCTGAACTTTATTATTATTATTATTATTATTATTATTATTATTATTATTGTTGTTAATAACTTTATTATATTAACTGGATAAACCGGATAAGTTCTGGGATATGTTTTGTCCCCGTATTAGTTGTACATGTCAAAGCATCTTAAGAGAGGGAGATGTGGATGAAGGAAAAAGTAAAGTCTTGACACTGTGAAGACAAATATAAGAAACGCTTTCCAGTATTTTGCTAGGTGTATTTTTAACCTCCCTTCTCAGACATTATATATAATCTATTTGAATAGATCATAACTGCAACCATCAGCTGTGTGTGTGTTGTTTCTATCTTGTTCGGTTCTTGGTGTTAAACATTCAGGTGTGAGATAGATGGTCTGAACAAGGTCACTTACTGTAACACAACTAAGACTGATGGCCGTCATTTGGGACTTTGGGAAAAGTGCTGAGTCACTTCTTACACTATTGGAAATGTAGGAAATTTGGATTTTAACATGTTTGCTTACTTTGTTTTGTCTTTGCTCTCTGTCTCTTTTTCTTTTCTGACACTTAATGTTCAGGACTTCTCGAATGACGACACCAAGCTGGAGTACAATGTGGATGCAGACAACGGCATCGCAATGGAGGGTTATCTGTTTAAGAGGGCCAGCAATGCCTTCAAGACGTGGAATAGGTATGACAGAGGCAGTTCAATTAGCATCTTTATGAATACATTTAGAATTTAATTTTATGATAAGGAATTGCTATAGTGGGCTGGTTGTGGATTTTGGAGGGCATGCATTGCCATCAAAATCTAGAATAGAGATATTAAAGGTGCTTTACATTTTAATACCTCAGCAAGTACTTTAGGTTCTTTATCACAGTCACAAGAATATAATTGGGTTGGATGTAGAAGGAAGAGGTTAATACTGTACATTAATTAATTGGATGTCAGTGAAATACCATTCCTGACAACCATACCACTGTCACCACATTTCTTTCAAAGTTGACCCATATATCCAGCAAGCCTTGCGAAAGCATGTACAAATGAGACTGTGGGTGGGATTTATGTTCCTCTCCTTCCTCTTTCTCTTTACTGTATTTAACTTCTGAGTAAAAGTATCTACTCATCAGCTATCTCTCTCTAGACACTGCCATCGCTCTAATTCACACTAAAGTTATGTCAAAAAACGTGTTATTTTAGGAGCATCACTGGCAACTGCATGTGACTACTTGTTTTTCTCGTGATCTCCTTTCAGGCGTTGGTTCTCCATCCAGAACAATCAGCTAGTTTACCAGAAGAAATTTAAGGTATGTCAAGTGACTCCCTGCAGACTGACCACAGTCAAATATGCATGAGTTTGACTTCCTGCACCAATAACCCCCCCCCCCAAAATGTATTTTTAACAGGAAGCTTTATTTAAGAGCTGTAGTACAGATGTTTAGTGTAGGATAAACCACAGCTGTATGGGAAGATACAGTACAGTTATTTTTGCACAACACTGAAGAAATAATTGTGTGTTGCATCGAATCCAAATATTTTTGCTACATTTCAAGAGCAGCATTTTTCTGAAGTGCAGCATTCAAAGCTGTTAATAGTCAAATATTGTTAAATAATATTAGTACAATTGGCCAGTTTATTCAGTTATGCCCCGTTCATACCATACAGGGTGGGAATAACACGCTTTTGCTGTGCTGTGCTGTGATTTGTGCATTTTAGTTTACACCCTGACAGCAGGAAATAACCATATTATCACTGAAGTTGACCTTGAAACTACCTGCATGATTGAAATATTGCCAAACATTTAGCTTTGGATATTTTTAGCACTTTCTTCGTTTGTGAATCTATTTTAAATATTGCAATGGAATAATAACTGCTGTTTTAAGATAAGTGAGCAACACCTTTACTTTGTTGTACAGAAAATCTTAGTTGTTCAGCAGTGTCTGTTTGTGTATGTATTGTGTTTAACCAAAGCTGCTGTGCTGTCCCCACAGGACAACCCAACAGTGGTGGTGGAAGATCTTAGGCTATGTACCGTCAAACACTGTGAGGACGTAGAGCGTCGCTTCTGTTTTGAAGTGGTGTCACCCACCAAGTAAGTTTGAGACCCTGTCAGTCTAATGAGCACTGGAATATTTTACTAAAGGTGGGAAGGTGGAGTAACAGTGTACCCACCTCCCACACATGCTCACACACATTCAGCAGACAGCAGTTGTGTGATGCATCTCTGTCCCAACAGGAGCTGTATGATGCAAGCAGACTCAGAAAAGCTGCGACAGGCCTGGATCAAAGCCGTCCAGAACAGCATCGCCACCGCCTTCCGCGACAAGGGAGATGAAGGCGAGGTAAAAACCAAACACACTGAGAAACACTGTGTGGATAGTTCAAGGGATTCACATATACTTTAGATAAATACATTGATAGATAAATCATGTGTTGAAACTTTAACTGTGTATATGTATGTAACACCAATTTCCCATACTTGAGTTTACATTCACTTTCCCTTTTCTAGACAGTGTTTGCTGCTACAATGCCCAAATTACACCCAAGGGATAAAGTTTCATTTAGCTTTCATCCTGTCCCATCTTAATAAATCTTGACCATCATTCTGGATGTCTGGGCATTCCCCTGTCTCTCATGTCAGAAGCTGGATAGAAAGTCGTCCACGTCAACAGGGAGCCTGGACTCTGGTGGGGAGCCAAAGGAGAGATCACTGAAAGGAGAGAGTGCCCTGCAGAAGGTCCTGGCAATCCCAGGCAACACCTGCTGCTGTGACTGTGGGCAGCCAGACCCCCGTTGGGCCAGCATCAATCTGGGCATTACCCTCTGTATACAGTGCTCTGGTATCCACAGGTAAAGTACTTTAGTTTTGTGTAAATTAATCCTTAAAATAGGTCTTTTAATATTGAGGTTATGAACAGCTAGACACATAAAAATGGCAGCAAAAGCAGGACTTACAATAACAATAGATAACAAAGAGCAATGGAGGAGGATATAGATAAATAAAATACCAATCTAAAAGAAAAGGATAAATCACAAAGGAAGAAACAGTCATAAAACTCTTAAATAACCAACTTATACTTTTAAGTGCTATGAAAAAGTAAAGATGTTTATTCCAGAAAGGAGAGCCTGAGGCAAACTAATAAACTATGGAAACTAATATCAGCACATTGTATTTATTTATCTACTAATTTGCAGGAATACAGTTAATTTTGAGTTCATTTGGTTTAGTGAAAACTGGAAAGTATTAAAAAGTCATTGCATGTTTGCTTAGTTATGGAAAATCTTTTCCACCAGTGCTTTGTACAAACTGTTGGTCTTTAGGGATTTATGAAATGTAAACTCACTGTTATGAACAACCAGCCTGCTTGGGATTTTGTGGCGACCTTTAATTACCAGGGTAAAATAGTTAATAATCACTCAGGCCAAATTTTAATTAGCATAAAAGCATCCAGGGATCTTCCTTACTACAACCTAAAAAAGTAATTGATCTTCATTGTGATTTCCTAACCAGAGTGGGTTCAGATGTTTCCATCATATAGACCCCATTTGTAGCCGTTATAAATCTCTGTCACGTTTGTCTGAGAACTACCTTCTCTACATACTGGCTTTGTGTGGTTAATGCTGCTAAAAAAATGTATCTGAAAAGTATAATTGTCTTCAAGTCTTTCCAGCATTTAGCCTTTTAGCCCTTTCACAATTAAAGCATAATGAGCAAAGCCATTGTGCTTTTTTAATCGCTTCTTTCATCTACTTAAATTGAATTTACTATTATTAACTTGTACTTTTATGTTGCACACTGCAAACAGATTTCCCTTGTTCTAAGCACAATGACAATAAAGACCTATTCTATCTGCAGGAGTCTGGGAGTGCATTTCTCTAAGGTTCGATCTTTGACTCTGGATACATGGGAGCCAGAACTTCTAAAGGTGAGGGAGGAAAAACTGATGCACATGTGTACAAATGTACACGAACATCCAGTTCAAACTGAATGTCTTACTTCAAATCAAGTGCTTTAAACAAATTACTTTTACATGTATTTTTATTGCACCTTTCACAGTTGATGTGTGAACTGGGAAACGGAGTGATCAACCAGATCTATGAGGCTCGGCGAGAGGAGCTAGGAGCCAGAAAACCACAGCCAGGAGATCCAAGGTACAGAACTGGTAGAAAGCATATTGGTGTTTTCCGACTTTTTCTCCCTTGATTCATATTTTACTTAACTTATTTCCTGGTATATAGTGATTTTCTGTATCTGACATAAAACTGAATATTCTCAAACAAAGCCTGATGCTTCTTGTTCCTAACAGACACGAGGTAGAGGCCTACATCAAAGCCAAATACGTGGACCGCCGGTTTGTACGCCGGCCGTCAGATGAGGAGCTTCGCAACAAAGTGGTTTCTCTGAGCAAACAGGAGAAAAGGCTGAGCAGCAGCTCTGAGCATCTGCCCCCAAGACCGCCACCGCCCACCCCAAAACTCCGACCCGGTCAGGCAGGTCAGTCGAATAATTAACTAACATAACACACCTTTCGACCCAAAAGTTTGTGCTTTCTGTAAACTTTCCCTTGTTTTTGAACTTAATGAATAACAAACTGACAACAAAACTAATTCAAAGGTGCTGATCCTAACCTGGATGGTGTCTGGCAATCGCACAAATGATTACCACTAAAATGTGTACGGAATTTTAGCTGGATGGATTTAAGACTACTAGGTCCAACAAGCTGTCTGGACTTAATACAGTATTTACCTGTAATGTATAAAAATCAACATTACTAGTAGTTTGGAACGAGTCATGGTACATTTTGAAAACTGATATATTTAAAGTCAGTTGATGAGGGCTTGGACTTTGGATCAGTAGTTTTTGTCATCTCACCCATAATTCCAGTGATCGGCTACTTGGATGAGATGAGATGAGATGATTTGTTACATAAACTTCCAATTTTAAGTTGAAAGTTCAGCTCAGTCTTTTTTTTTTTTTTTTTTTTTACAAATTTTCCCCATCCTAAATGACCTGGTTACTGAATGAATACAGGACTTTAGAGTTTTTGTTTTACAGAACTTTCAGTGACGCTTTAGAAACAAAATTGCTCTGCATCAAGAGGGCAAAGCCAGTGTCATTTGTGATTGTGGCCACCTTTTTTATTGTATGCTCTGTGATTTTTGCATTGCCATGGAGAAGTGTCCACCCATCGGCATACTGTATGTTCTCTTTGAACAGCATATGCCTCAGCCCTTTTTGCCTCCCATTGCTTCTCGAAGTCTGTCTCCTCCAGTGTCGACCGAGCTGGTAGTCTAACTATCTTTCACCCTGCCTTACTCTCTCTCCTCTTCCTCAATCTTTCTTTCCTGTTCTGTACTTCTGGACTAACCCCTGCTCTCACTGCCTTCCCTATAACTCTCCACCCTGCCACTCAATTTACACCCTCCGCCTTCCAATTCCCAAACTCCCATTATCCCTAACGTAGCTGTTGCCAGTGGCATGGAGGCTCGCCGTGACTCTCTCTTCTGTCCTGACGAGCTTGACTCGCTCTTCTCCTACTTTGACAACTCTGCCAAGCTCAGGAGCAGTAAGTACTGAATGCTTAGTGTTTAGCTTGCTTCTTCATCCCCTCTGTCCATTTGTATTCACTGCTTTGGGACTGTGGACTAACAACCCTTCATCCACTCCTCTGTTCTTCCTTCATCCAGACCTTTTTAATGGACCATCCCATCATGTTAGGGGCATTGCAGAGCGTACCATGTTTTGTTTTTCCCGGGGCTGGGGAGTGTTTCTCTCACACATGGTTTTGGTCAGTGTCTGGTATTTGCATTTGTATCTGTCTCATCATAGTTTTGGTATTTAGGGAACTGAAACATAAGGTGACGGTGTGGATCTGTCCTCCAGTTCTCTTTTTGTTGATTTCAGCCGGGGACTTAAACATTCAGTACACTGGCCGTTCCCAACCTGGTGCGCGCAAATGTGACGTCATGGGATGTAACTGTTTATACTCGCGCGTGGTGATCGCGACACTAGTTGCAGTCTTCTCCTGAACACAGGTGGCGCTAATGAGGAAAGTCTACCGACTTTGCTATTTCTACAGACTAGAATAAGAAGAAAAAGGTGAACAACGGCCGAACTGGCAGCAGCATTGCCGTCAATGCTTCGATTTGATTCGATGACCTACTTCGTCGGATCAAGCCTTTCATTCATCATAAAAGAACTCATCTTAACCGAGTATGTTTACAAGAGAGACTTGCAGTCACTCTGAGAGTCCTGGCATCCAGTTGTCGGTGAACTTGTTCAGGCCTCCTGTTTTCTGCTTTGTTGCGCGCCGCTGAAAAAAAATAGAGTGGTGCGCGCCCTCTGCTTGCACACTCAAAATCCTGCCGCGCCAGCGAGATCTACGTCATTTTGACGTCACATTGGCACGCGCAAGCTTGGATGCGGCTACTGTAAAACGGGCATTACTGTACAAAATATAAGGACCCCCTGCTGTTTCTGGTAATCAAACTGGAGGAAAAGTAGCAGATGTCAAAAGCCAGTAGATGTAGATGAAAAAATCATAATTATCAAAAGGTCTCTGCTACATTAGGAGGCTGTGTGATGATGTGAAAACAATCAGCAGGAAGGTGTTCCTTTTATTTTATACACTCAGTGAATGACATCTGAATGTTGTTCCACCAAGTCGTGATTCAGACTCTTTGAACTCTCTTACAGTAAAAAGCGCAGACAGCGGCATCCAGAACAGCGCTGATGGGAGCAGGGAGATGCTGGCCGACACCCCCTCCAATAACAGCCTGACAGATGCAGGTAAGAAACAAATTCATACACTCACACACCACTGTCATTCCACAGACATCCATGCCTATTTAAACAAAAAGCAAGAGACATATTAGCCAGGTTAAAAAAAAATCATCTTGCCCAAGCATCAAGAGGCTCAGTTGAAGGTGACAGGTGATTATTGCAGTTTGGCTTATCCACAAAACTTCAAAATGTATTATCACAATAAGTAATGCCCTCACGTGCCATTGCTAAGATTAAAGAGAATCATGGGTTAGTGTCATCGTACGGGCGTGTAGCAACAAGCAACCACTGGAAGACAACTGCACATGAGCTAATACAAATTGTTTTTCTTTCTTCCCATTTTTCAGACGCCGCTGAGTCTCCGCCCATGGCCATGCCTGCCACACTGCCTCCTCCGTCACCCTGTAAAGAGGTGGTTTTCTATGAGCCTAAGGAGTACAGTTCGGGTCTGCAGCTCTACTGGGCTGCATGTGCCCGCAGCCTGCCGGACATGTCGGAGGCACTGGCCCACGGAGCCGAGGTCAACTGGGTCAACACGGAGGACGACAAGAGGACGCCGCTTATCATGGCGGTGCAGGGGGTGAGCATCACCAAAACAGAATAACTGATCTTTACGATAATAATAATAACGCTCACAATTTAAGTGTGTTTTGCCACTCGAAAGTAATAGATTGTGTTACATCAATGGTTCCTTTCAGGGTTCGCTGGTCACCTGTGAGTTTCTGCTCCAAAATGCAGCTAATGTGAACCAGCAGGATGCTCAGGGCCGAGGACCTCTGCACCATGCCACCATGCTGGGACACACAGGGTTTGTCTTGCACATCTCATCATCATTACTTTACCAATTTTTTATGAAGCAATTCAGATTATGTATGACCTCTTAAAAAAAAAACAACCTTTATCTCTATTTTAGGCAAGTATGTTTATTCTTAAAAAGAGGAGCAAATCAAAATGCTGCAGACATTGATGAGAAAACACCCCTGACAATAGCCGTGGATGCGGCCAACGCAGACATTGTCACACTGTGAGTGTTATCGTTATCATTGGTATTATTATTGTTTTTCTGTGAGAGTTGTCTGAGTTTCCACACAACCAACCAGCTCAACTTTCAACTACATGGAACTATTGGGGTTTTGGTGACTTGCTCAAGAAAACGTTGACCACCCATAGTGATGTTTTGTCAAATGTTACGACTCCTACAATTGGTTTGGAAGGTGAGACTTAATTATTTGGAGTATTTTTAATGGCATGAACGTTTTATGATTTTATTACAAGCTAAAAAAAACTTACCCAGCTTAAAGGACAATTCCGGCGCAAAATGAACCTACGGGTTAATAACATATGTGTACAAAGTTTTGTCTGTCTTCTTCTTTTTAATAATAATAATAATAATTAAAAGTGTGGTGTTATTTTGAGCCTTGTTAGTGGTAGAAAATAGTGATTTACCAAGTGCCCCGAAAGCTAGCGTTAGCAGGTAACCACTGGTTTTGCGGTAGCTTGTTAAAAGCTAGAAACATGTCCCAGAGAACGTTCAACTCGGTATACAGGTAATTAACCCCTAGGTTCATTTTACGCCGGAACTGTCCTTTAACTGTCTGCATTTACCAAGAGTAACAACTTCCTCCACAAGGTGTCACTACTTTATCAGTTTACAGATCAACACAATGCAGTGGACATCTTTTCCCTCTAGGTGTAACAGTGACCTGTAATAGTGCTGTTATTTATCAGAGCTGAGTATTTCTGCGAGAACGGTTATCAAAACCACCAACAATAGAGTGACAATTTGATTTGATTATTGACTGTATCTCTTAACTGTGGTTAATCTGTCACTTCCTGTTCCTTAACCTGCTCCCTAGGTTGCGATTGGCCAAGATGAACGAGGAGATGCGAGAGGCGGAGGGGCCCTACAGCCAGTCAGGTCAATATAACACCAACAGCCCCACCGAGATGCAGTACAGGAAGTGCATGCAGGAGTTTATTAGCCTGCAGTTGGACGAAACTTAACCGTTTGCTCTTGTTAAAAGACAGGGGCAACATACTGTAAAACCAGACTTATCAGAGGAAATGTAAAGCCCAGATTTCTGAGTTGGGGTCAGTTGACTGAAACACTCCAAGATAACCTCTCAATTCTCAGTGGTTTGATTACAAATTGGAGGCCGCATTTTTATTAAGAGACCTCCAGGTGAGGGGAAATTTGATCCACTGATTAGAGTGAACTGAGTCCAACTCTGTCTGTTGGGCTCCTGTGTCCTGCTGTATTGTGAGTGCAACTATCATCTTAATGTCCCAGCTCCTGCCAGGTGCTGGGCCAGCTGCACCTTGGTGTGGTATAACGTTAGGTGCTATACTGTATTATTGTGACAGGGTTAAAGCCATCGACTCAGTTTTCCATTAAGTGACTATAACTACTTATTAATGTAAAACAATTGATAGCACAAAATTAAAAGAAACAGTGTCACTTTTTATGAGATAGTCTGTACTTATTCTCTTTAAGTTTAAAATATATAACATATGCAGATTTCCTCTATACTGTATAAGAGGTGTTCAGTGATTCATAGCAGTTAATGAGAAATTAGTTTCTTTGGCTAAAATACTTTTCAATTAGTGTTATGTCTCTAGCTAGCCAGTAACTGCCACCAGTATCCAGTGACCTCAAAGTGATAATCGGGCAATAATCGTGACCTTTGAATTTTTTTATTATCTGACCCATCTGGAGAGGCGTAGGGTGTGTCTATAAATCACTAAGTTTCATTTGAAATTGTCCTGTCAGAAGTAATTTATGCACATTCCTATTAATGGTTATGCAACTACTGTACAATGTCCTGCAATTGTATGGTTCCTATTTGAAGTCTTAACCACTGTAAAGGTCTGTTTATTTATTTGAACTGTTCGTTGTCCAAACATAATGCATCTTGCTGTTGTGACATGCCTGGTCAGAAGTCTATTTCAGAACAGTTTTATTTTATAACTATAATTCTAGGAACTGTAAGTATACGTACTGTACATGTTGTAAATGATGAGATTGACTGGTTGCACAGGAGTGAGTGCCATGAGGGGCTCTGTGTTAACATCCTTATTTATTTATTGTTGATTGTATGGTATTTACTGCCTGTTATGACAATATTGTGTCTTGGTTATTAGTCGGTTAAGTGTGCTTGCTCATTGCCTGTAATCGCGGGAAATCCAGAATTGTAAGATGATGAAGGCCTTTTACTGTTATTGCGTTGACTGTATCGAATGTTAGTGGGGTTTTTACTCAAAAGTAGACAAACCATCAGAGGATGGTACATCATCAAGCAACAAGTGCAATAGTGTAGAAACATACCCACGTTACCATGTATATATTCTCATCACCTGCTGGTCCTAGCTTATATTTATCTTAATCATATGGGAGATTCGAAGCTCACTTGAGTTTTATTGATAGGTAAGGAATGATTGAAACGTACCCCAGTTTCATCCCATGTCTCTGCTCCATGCAGCCCCAAATCTTGGGAGGACACCAAAGCACTTTGATTAAATGGTCATTTCTGACAGCATATTGATAGAACAGCGCCCCCTGGTGCTGACAGAACAGTGTGATGTTTTGAAGGGCTGACTTGCGAGGGGGTGCATTCATTAGTTAGAATATAGATTAGTGATTGTGTTCACAGGTAAATGAAGTTCTTGTGTCCTTTAGAGTAGATGCTGATGGGGTTTCTTGAAAACTCTTAGATTGGAGGGTAAAGGGACTCGTGTATCGACCACAGGAGGGAGGGATGCGCTCAGAAATGTCCACGAGTAAAGCATCTTATACCGAGGGCTAGATGTGCCGCTTTACGTAGCCAGAATTATATATTATGCTATTAGCCTGAATGCTGCTTTTTATTTTATTTTAAGTGGAATATCCTCCGTCGTTATCTTTTCGCTTTTTTAAAATAAGTCGGGAATGTTTTGGACCTTAATGACAAAGAATTAATTATTTTTCTTTAGCGTGTGCAATGCTTGTTGATAGGGAATGTTAACGAAACGATTGCCTGCTCTCGTTGCAATAAAAGTCAGCAGCAGACACGTCAGCAGTGACCATGTGAAGAACAGAAGGGGTTTTGTCTTGAGCAGATTAGAGTCTGAAGTATGTGCTTCCAGTCACTGAATGATCCTCAAGTTGTTTAGCTTTGCGAGGGGATTTGCCACGGCGCCGTCCTCTTTGATACCCGAGGGCCTCGTCATCAGCGCCTCCAATCAGTTGATGAATGATGGGATTGATTAGGAACATTCAGGGGTAATGAATGTGAGGGAGGATTAACCTCATCAACCCACGGCTCCCTTTTTATTAAAATTACTGTTCCCTCGGCTCGTGTTTCTACCAGATTGAGTGTGTGGAAGAAGTAGGCTACAGAGCGGTGGTTCTCAGCCTACGGCTTGATTTTTGGGGGCATTTTAACATCAATGTACGAAATCCGGGGAAGTATGTATATTTTTTTAAACGTAATGATACTACTTTTAATACAAGTATATTTTTTCTTTAATCAGTATTTGTCTCCTGTAGTCTTCTAAAAATAGTTTAAAAACCTGAAAAGAGAAGATTTACTCTTGAAACTCAAACAGATTGAGAACCACTGCTCGGGTGTAAGAGGAGGCTCTCTCTTCTTTAACACACTCTCCTTTATTACTCTCATCCACTTCTCTATCTCTCTCTCTCTCTCTCTCTCTCTCTCTCTGTCTCTGTAAATTCACTCTCTCGGTTCTGTATTTTGCTTTGCTCTTCTCTCTCTCCTCCCCAGAGTTGTGTGCCTTTTCTTCTGTTCTTTTTTTCTTTGGGGTGCTGAGGCAAACACAACTGTATTTTTGTACATAAACTCCTGCACTTTAAACACAATACAGTTGGTAACAAAAATGAATCTATGTGGGCTTGTCTTTTCTTTCTGAGTCGATCTCCAGTTGCTAAATTGAAAAGCTCTCTGGCTGTTTTTGCCTTTTGCCTCTACTGTTCTTTCCCATCTTTTCTGCCTCTGCATTGTTCTATCTATATCTCAAGCCACGCCGACACTATGACAGGTATGGCCGACTTTTCCTTTTTGATTCTTGTTCTGATGATACTGTCACTGTGCACGAGCTCTCCGTTCTGCACAACACTGTTGATATTTTATCCTCCTGCACGATGAGGCATTAATGGTTTTCTACATTATTTTGTTTGTGTCTCAGTTGCAACACAGTTTAATCTCAAAAATATTTCTCGTCTTAATGCAAGTAATATTTTACTTTACAATATTTAATGGAACTTATTTGCAGCAGGTTGATGTAGTCAGGAGGGAGACAAGCTCAGACTTTGATGTGGTGCTGAAGTGATTGTTATTATATCATCTTAACTTTTCTTAGCCACAGTGCCACAAAGTGTTTCAAATTTCAGACTTTTCTGACTAGTTACAATTTTAGTGATAAAATGTATTACTTGTTTGTGTTAATAAATAATACATTGTCTCCTTCTGGATAGAAAACACTCGTGTAGTCTTAGTTAGTAGTTCACATCACATAGTTACTGATGTGATGATCATGCAGCCCTGTTCTCTATCTCAGTGGTTCCCAAACTTTTTGTGGCTCATTTTAAAATTAAGTAATGTCTACTATGACCGCTCACCACAGGTTAGAAGGGCCTTAGTTGAGACATAAGTTATGAGTCGTTTTTACAAAAGAGATTTTTCCCTCTCAGATTGTGTAATTGGAAGGCCTGAAAAAAAAAAAAAATTAGAGGAAAGTCAGGAAAGATAATTGTGCATAACAAATGAATAGAACCAATGCTCTGTCTGACTTCTCTGTAATGTTTTGCCTTTGTTGTTGTTGTTGTTGTTGTTGTTGTTGTTGTTGTTGTTGTTGTTGTTGTTGATATCTTGTGTTCTTGTTTCTCTTGCAGGAGATGAAACCTACCAGGACATTTTCCAGGATTTCACCCACATGGCCTCCAACGACCCGGACAAGCTGAACCGCTACCAGCAGTACGATCCGCAACGACCCTGACCCAGCAGAAACACCGTCCGCTAGCACTCAGAGACACTGTCTCCTCAACCCAAGACAGACAAAAAGATCTCCATGGAAAGACGTCGTCCACTTTCCCTCCAACATCATTCAGCATTAAAGCTGGTCAGTGCTGCTGCCACAGCTGGACTCATGTTACTATACCTAATGTGGCCGAAGCGCCATTTCATCAAATTGTATTCTTGCAGCTGTGTTTACAGCCCTTGTTGAAGGCACTTCATTTAAGTGAAGGGGAACTGCTGTGAACAGCAAACCTCACCTTTTTCTATTTTTAAACTGTGCTTCCAGTAGGACCACACTAAGTGAATGGTACAGTGTTGAAAGAGACAAGTGCATGACAGACTGTTAAATACTTCATTTAAATGTTTAAGTGCTTCCTTCCTTTTCAATAGGATTCTCTTTATGATCATAGGCATCTTTTTTTATATCAAAGTTTTGCTTTAGTGAACTCTCAGCAGCATATACGCGACATTATGCTTTTACTTGTTTGCACAAATCCCTTTGTCTTAAATCGCCACTGATGTTTACCAGTTTTGATGGTAAAACTTTGATTTAGTAAACATGTTATTGCTGGTCTGCAATGTTTAATAGATGATAGTTTATTTTAATTTTTAAATGGTTATTTTTTAAACACTTTCCTCTGAATAATTTGTCCTGGCATCACATCAGTACCTGCAGTACATGCCAGTGAGCAATCAGCCCTTCAGCGTCCTGATTTTCGTGGAATTAAAATAGCTTCAGTCGTGTTGAGGTGATTGTTAATTTGTAGATTCAGCCTCATGCTGATATTAATAAGATGTAGATGTTAAGATGTAGAGTTAAAGGTTCTATATAGGACATTCAGAACCATTAGATGTTGCACTAGAGCACCAGCATCTCAGACAAAAACAAATGGGTGTGGCAGCCACACCCCCCCTCCCTTCGTGTTCTCAGCAAGACAGAGAAAGCGGCCCCTGAACACATGACGAGATTAACGGAATAAAGTTAATCTTTTGTGAACAATGTCAAGTGCTGAGGTAAGTACACTAGGCACTAGGTCGCCTTCAGCTGAACGTTGAACTGCACTCTGCCAGCTCCCTTTTACAATGCTGTGTGGGAGGTCACTGTCTTAAGGCCTCTTTACAGTCGCCGCACCTGACCTGTCGCACGCCAATATGACGTCAAAATGACGTAGATCTCGCTGGCGCGCCAGGATGAATGAAAGGCTTGATCCGACGAAGTAAGTCATTGAATCAAATCGAAGCATTTGCTGCCAGTTCTGCTGTTGTTTACCTTTTCTTCTTCTTCTAGTCTGTAGAAATAGCAAAGTCGGTAGCCTTTCCTCAGTTGCGACTAGTGTCGTGAGCACCACGCGCGAGTATAAATAGTTATAATAGTTGTTTGCTGCAATATTATTGTTCAAAATCTCTTATATAAAACCTTTAAAGAACTCTACAATAATATCGACCTATATAGTATATACGGCCATTTTATTCCTGTTGATTCTAGAAATACCAGTAACACTGTATTGTACAGGTTTGTAATTTTAAAACAATTTTATAGGAAGTTTCCTGAAAATAACTGTAATTTGATGTTAATTATAGGAAATATAAGATTTTCCCTGAAAGAAGCTCCATTAAACCCAAGTAAATGTTTATCCAATATTGGAAACTTAAAGTTAAAACTAAGTTACTACTTTAGATTTCAGTCCTGGTTGATCTGGCAACACCCGTGTTTACCGTGGAAACAGCAAGTGCTTTACCTGTTTAGAGCGCAGCCAGACAAACTCACGTTGTTTTAATAAAGGAGTTAGTCATCATGCTTTGATAGTTACTTTAAATTATAAACACGTACTCTGGATTTTGTTACCTGTGTATTGCTAGGCAATTTGAATCCAGTGTGTTGAAGGCGGACCCTGGCTCTAACAAAGAGAGATAATTACTGAATGTAAATACATTGAATGGCTATTGCTGAAAAAATGCTGAGCATAAATAATAAATAAAAAATTTGATTTCATGAAAAGCTTAAGGATTATATCTTAAATTCTCCCTATATGGTGAAGTGTATGCCTGTTGACAAATATCAATGTTTGCATGTTCAGCTGACCTGCTGTGCACTTATTAAAATACTCTGTTATGCAGGCAGATTATTGACATTAGTTAATTGGACGTGTACTTATTAAACCCTGTCTTTGTTTCCCTATAATAGCAGCAAATTACATCGACATTTCAAGTAAACTTTTCAGGAAATAATTTTGGAAATTACAGACCTGTAAAGTAAAACTTTACAGAAATACCGTACATACAGTCTGCAAAATGATATGTTATGAAATATTACACTCTGTGGAAATTCTGTAAAGGTGTATGACTTGAGTTGTAGGGCCACTGGCAGTTCATGTGATACGTTGTTAAAGAAACATTTTCACTTAAAGAGTGTTTGTTTGATTTAGTTCAGACGACTGCACTGAAATTCCAGAAATAAATTCTGCAACTTTCCTGATAGATGTTATGTGTTCTGTACTGTAGGATCTGATTTTTTTTTTTTTTTTTAAACTTTAAAATCTTCTCTTTGAAATTATATAATAAGATATTATAAGAAGCGCAGAGCAAACCTTTGGCCAATGCAACATGGGATACATTTCTTGTACATTTTGTACAGTTGCTTTTTAACTCTCCAGAGAACTGAAGTATAAAATTAGTGGTACTTGAATCGTTAAATAAGCTTTTGTATATGCTGTTCTTTGTATCCTTCAGTCATTTTAGCCCATTTTATATCGCCCGTCTGTACCAGTATACATGTACTGTATATTCTACCTGTAATATGTAAGAACTTCAATACATATGGATTGAGGATTCATCACCAAATGTGTATTTTTTTTTTAATTTTTTTTTTGGTGCTTTATCTGAAGATTTAATTACAACCACTTTGCCTCATTTGGCTTCATTAAAGTCATTACAGGAATGTGTTTGTCAGCACAAAGTTGTGTGCTGGTGCCATAGTCCACAAACAGGTATTTGAAATTGTTTAGGTTGTTTCATTTAAGATGCTTGTGTGAAAAAAAAAATTGTTTTACTGCTCTCCTGGGCTGATTTCTTTGTTCAGTACTTTGTCATTAATTTGTTTTCAAATACTTATTAAAAACCTGAAGTATGTCCACGCGAAGATGCAGTCAAACATATCTACATACATTTTAGTTTCTGTAAGGGCATTATCAAATGATATGCTAGATGAAATAAAGAAAATAATTACTGTCAATACACACAAGCGCACAAAATAATTCGAGGCAAAAAGGTTTCTACAATTTTCTCCCTCTTTCAAAAAGCCCTCAAAGTATTTGTTTGTTTTTGATTTCCTCGAGACCGCAGAGGGTGGGTGAGGGTTTTTGTTCTTGTTCAATTGTGTTTATCTGTTCTGTATGTTAAATAATAAAAAAATTATCTAAAAAAAAAAAAAAAAAAAGCCCTCAAAGGTGTCCCGAGTCTCCTCTCAAAGGCGGAGCATTTCCTCTTAATCAAGAGCAAGGCAAAGCAGTAATTCATCATTGTGCACTTGGTCTACTAACATTACAAAATTGTCCCATTATGTTTTGCTTTTTATAAACAAGATAATTATCCACTTTAGACTATTTTCATTATATTGTATTCAATATAATGAGAGGGTCTAAAATACTTGTTTTCGACTGAGGCTCTGTCACTTCCATTTCTCTGCATGTGTTGCTCATAATGTGTAATTTCAGCTATTTTGTATCATTGTACATCATGCTGAATGAGAGTGTGAGTCAAAGACTAAACTTTAATGTAAGACACAAACACCAAGAATCAGGATCTTGATGATTTTTCCAACACTGGATTTTAGTTGCAGTTATTCGTCATAAAAATGTGTCAATAAGTACTGAAGCAAGAGTTACATTTGTAGATGAACATCTTGTCCTTCAGTACAGTATCCCACAGGCAGAAAATGTTATATATTTATACTAGTACACATGCTTGTATGTGGTTTAGAGTAGAAAGCCTAATTGTCCACACTGTAAAGGCCTTTCACTGAATATTTGGGGGTCACATTTTATAGTGTCTTCCTCCCTGACCCGTGTTAAAAGTACAGGAGCTCCCATGCCACTGCTCAGAAATTAATTTTGTTAGTGATGTTTTTATTTTGTTGTTTCGACTTCATCACATTGTGTTTTCCTTGTTTGTTACTACTTCTGCGGCCTTTACTGGGTTGTTAAGTTTTTAGAAAACAGCAGTGGAATCTGTCCAGCGGGGGGAGGGCTGCTTTCAGTCTTTCATATTTGGAGGCAAACAAATCTTGACCTGTGCAGCCTGAAAATGCAGCTGAGGATCCTGAAAGGCAACTTCATGTAAGTCTGAGTTTGCTCAATTTATTCACTTTATTTGAGAAGTTGGTTTAAAGCCTCACATAAATCCTACTATTTTTTTTTTTGAGGGATGTGTCTCTGCTCTGTGTTTATAGTTTTTAGCAGTTTATCATTTTTTTATCGCTCCACCTGTTAAGTCACAACAAATAAACTAAACCTACATGGCTCTAATTTTAAACTCAGCTCAGACTTTGTTTAACAATAAACTTAGATGGAAATTATTATTTTAAACAAAGAGGCTTCATTCGTTAATGTACACTGGTGAGGTCATGAATTTCTCCCCGTGCCAATCTTGATACACATCTGTGGATATATTACCCAGTCCCATTCCACCTTTAATAATTACAGCATGTTTATTTCTGGTGCTCTTTAAATGAGAGGCATGCGGGCCAGTAGTGCCCACCACTTCAAATGACTTATAGTCGTCAGTGTGTGTGTACAGTCGGCCAACGTGTGTGTTTAGTCTGCTTCAAACTAATGTTCCTGAAAACACATCGCTTTTTCAACAATGATAGCACGATCATAATTCATTTCAATACTACTGGACACACTCATGTTAAACATGCAGAACAACCTTCTGAAACATAGAGGAGAGGGTCAGTGTGCTTTTCTTCTTCTTGCATCACATCTCACAAAATGGTGTGTGTGTGTGAACTGTGATGTGACAAAGAAGAATGAAGCAGAGTGACACAAATAAAGAATATGCAGTACAACTGTGGGTTTACTGTCAATGGCTGCAGGGTCAAAGGCAACAGACTTGGTGGCCATTTTGAAACTTGAGAAGTGTCAGCAGTTTTGATTCACAAAAACTATTATTTCAAACATTTCTATCTAGAAGTTATATCAGAAACTTGGTATAGGAATTGTAGCCTCAAATATACTGGATTATTGAGGCTGATATTGGTATTTGTCAGTTTTGTTCAAACCCTGTGCAGTAGTAAGAAAGAAAATAAAAACTTGCAGAAACATAAAAAGCTAAATTCATTTTAGTATGTTAGAAAATAATTATCAAATACAATTAGGTACTCCTCCTGCCTAGTTATTATTATAGCACAGTGCATTTTTGCTACAGAGTCTCCACCAGATACCATCTATAAATGCCAGTTTATATCTGAGTTCAAAGGTCATCTGATGCCCGTCTGTGCCTGGCTCACAGGCTTTGCTTTGTGAATCGGCCACCAGGCCTTTTCCAGGAATTCTGCGGTCTGCTCGCCTGTGGAGAAATGAAGGGCCACTGCTGGAGACGTTTCCCTCCATAAAAACACCATGTGAACAAACGCTGAGAGGGCCAAGCCCCATTAATGCCACTCTGACTGCCAGGGACCAAACTGCAGAACGTATTCATGTTAACAAGTCACCGAGTCCAATGGTGACTGAAGTCTTATTTATATATATATATATATATATATATATTTCTTTTAAACGCCAGCTGGATGAGATCATTTCACTTACTTCCAATGCAAAAACCAAGTTTAAATATTTTTTGCTTCACTTCATTTACTGACACTATAGTTTCAGGAACATTAACATTAGTTAATAGTTACTGCAAGTAAAGTCACTGTTTATTTGACTAACTTGCTGACTCGAAGATATTTTTGCAGGATTCATGTGTAGACCTGAGATTCTTTGATTCAAAAACTTGATGGCTGAGGGGACAGCTCTATATTTTTTAATGGTCTTTTATGGTTTTAGGGTGTAGAAAGACCACTTTACAAATTGCTTTTATTTATGAAGGGTTTGCAAAAAAAGGAATGTTTTGTACATGGATAACAATGCGCTGTACAAGGGTTAAACCAGACTGACAATTGAAAGGGCAGAAAGAGTCAAAGCTACCTCTAAGCAACAGTTGAATAAGAAGAGAAGACATCACCAGTCATTGATTAAAGGAACTGGAAGCTTAGCATCAAAATGTGTGCAGATTTAAACAGAAACAGTTCCTGTTTCATTGTCAACTGCCCAATAATAAGCTGGAGTTAACAGGCTGTTGCTTTAGCAAAGTTATTCTTAAAACTTCACAACAGAAGGTTAGCCTAGGGGTAGCACTATTGGAAATGGATCAGCTGAATATACTATGGACTCTGACAAATCCCAGTTTAAACATATTCAATCTAACCACTGAGTAGACTGCAGAGGGCTTAAAGAAAAACAAAACTATTTAGAGCCCAATCGATTTAAAATTCAAATTAGAATGGTGTTTGTGGGGAAAATGGTTACAACAGTACTCTCTCCAATCATCATTTCATTCTTTTTCTTTTGGGCAAAAACTATTTCTCATTTAAATAATACATTTATAGTCTGAAGTGTACTGTTTTAGCCACAATTGAAGTATATAACTTTTGGGCAGTGTAGATGTTTTTGGTTCTGACGTTCTCATTCAATTAGATAATTTAAAGTGTTAGAGTAATAGATAACAAATCTGAGTCTCAATTGTGTGTGCAATAGCCGTAGCTCAGCAAAAGACAACAGTGGCCTATTTAAGTTGAAGTAGCAATGTAAAAAGACAAGTAAGAGTCCTGCATTGTAACTCCGGCTGTCAAATAAATGTAGAATAAAAAGTATGCCTATGTATATTTGCCTATGAAACATAGTGGAGTAGAAGTATAAAGTAGATTAAAGTAGCAGTAGATTTGAGTAAATTTTGCTTTCCACTACTGTCCACAGTTGGGTATTTGAAAGACATGGCAGGGAGTAGTGAGTCAGAACTTCATCGGTTCGAGCTTCATCTCTGCCTCTGAGAAAAAATTATATAAAAGAAAAAGCCTTATTCCAGGCAGAAACACTGCTCTGTTTAAGCATTTGTGCTACACAGCACAGTCTTGGCCTCCAAATCTTCAGCCATAATTGCTAATATTTACTCCGTCGTGTTCACACTGAACAGAAAGGTTCAGGTTTCACATTTTGGAGCGGCCTTGTGCTGGGAATCCAAACAGTTCAGCTTGTATTCTCTAAATGCTGATGAATGGACTGACGGCATGAATAGGCACAGTGTTATGAGCACACTTTCATTCCACAATGTCCTCCACCACACTCACACTGACAAGGAGAGGAAAAAGGTGGTGGCGGCCGAGGTGTTAGACAACGTGCAGTAACGCGTTGTACCACGCACTACCTTCACCAGGCTGCAGATCTACCCTTCATTCTCCAGAACTAGAACCTGTTTAGTTTGTCTGTAGCAGCCTGCGTATCCAGAATGGGCAGCTGGCAATTTTTTTTATTCTTCCATTTCTGAGTGAAGCCTCCCCAGAGAGCATTGCTCCACAGCACGGTGAGCTGTCAGGCGTCAGCATTTCCAGCAGGTCTCCCCAGCTGGGGAGGTCTGGTGTCCAGCTGTTCTGACACAGAGGATGGAAACCTCCTCTAAGACTGAGGGAGCATTCAGCCAGTGCTCCTCCAATCCAAAGAGTATTTGGACAGTGGGAACCCTGCCTCATACATTTCCCAGACTTGGGAACATGAGGAAGAATTACCAACACTGTTCTCCCTAAACACCCAATGTGATGAGACATTTAAACAAGGAGTGTTGTGATATTGTAGATGATATCTTATTGTTAACAAATCCCATTTAAAGACCAAAACTAACAATGAATTGATCCTACATGTTTGAGTGGAGAGGGACGTTTGGAAACAAATGCATTCAGTCGAGATAACAAAATAAATTGATAAAGTAATAGGTTAATTCTACTTCAAAAAGTAAGGTGCTCCTTTGTTAGCTCAGTGTTTGCTAAAAACTACAGTTCCCAGCTGTTTTAGGAAGTTACTGAGCTTACTTTCTTTTTTTTCTTCTTTTTTTTGAAGTGAAGCTATACTTGTTGCTCTGTTTTTCTTGTTTTTTAAATAAAAATTTCTTTAGGGAACCAAAGGGCTTTTGGCTGAGAGAAACATACAGAGTAATACAGTCCGAAAGTGTTGAGAGATGGACAAAAAATATTGTTTGTTTTGGTCATTTGACATGATTTATTTGAAATAAAAAATATGGAATTATAACAGCCTTATAAATATTCAGACAGTAGGAATGTAAAGGTCAAACGGGCTTGTAACCAGACAGTTGCAGGTTCAAATTCCCAAACCAACTAGGAACATGTGAGAGAAGAGTAAATTACCAACCCTCTCTTCCCTAAACATGTACTGTTGTAGCACACTTAAGCAAGGCACTTACTGTATAAGCCCAAGCGATTAATCGTGACCCATTACAATTTCACAAAACCTGAGTTGACATATTCAAATTGCTTGTTTTGTCTGATGGAGAGCCCAAAGATGTGTGGCATGTTTAGCATTTTTACTTACAAAAATGACTAATGATCATTTGACTAATGCTGATGATGCTCAAAAAAAAGGCAGCAATCTCAAGTCTCTTCATTTTTTTAATAAACCAGTGGCAATGGTTGTGCAACACAATATTATGATTAGTGGTTAATTATTTGGGCAGATGAAGCTATAAATAAGCAAAATGTGGTTATTTTTATCTTAACTCTATATACCAGTTTGTTTCACTGGTATGCCAGCTTCTCTGACATTATTGCATTTTTTCTTCTCTACACAGTATTTGCTGTTGCTGGGGGAAGAGAAGGGAGTCCCATCTTTAAACTTTGAGTCTCAGGATAGTTCCTCGAGTCCATGTCGCCAGCAGCCAACAGAATAGAGTCCAGACAACTCTCATCAGTTGTGGAATTCAAGCACAGAGCTCAGAAGCTTCAAGAAGGTCATTAATTAATTAAATTAATCATTAATAAAGTCTTGTTCAGGGATTAAATGCAGTGCTTCGACCTGCCACTTGTCCTGGTCAGCTGCTGCTGACGGATGCCAGCACCGACTCAGAGCATTACATAACTCTTCAGACTGTTTTGACATCAGTCGCCCTATCTGGGTGCAGAAGGGCCGAGTGCACGTCAACACAGTAAACTTTAGTCACAGAGGAAGGGCAGGGTTTGAGTAAACAGGCAGCGCATGCCTTTCACCAACTTTCTCCGTGGCACAAATGTCATTAAACTATGACCAACAAGTGCATTTGGTGTAACTGCTGCAACTAACAATTATCTATCTTTTGATTATCTATTTCAGTCATCTGTCTACTTATTAATGGTTACAGCTATAAAATGTCAGAAATCACTTGAAACTGCTTGTTTTAGCCAACCAGAGTTCAGAGCTTTATCTTTTTATGATATTTTTTCAAGCAAAAATGCCAAACATTCTCCATTTCTAGCTTCCTAAAATTGACAACTTGCTGCTTTTCTCTGTTTTGTATCACTGGAAATTAAGTACATTTGTTGTTTGAACTGTTGGTCGGATAGAACAAGCATTAGGACTCCTGGGTCTGGGCAATACTGACATTTTCGGATCACGTGATTATTATTATTTTTTTTAAGATTATTTTTTGGGCTTTTCCGCCTTTAATTGATAAGGCAGCTAGGTGAGAAAGGGGAGAGAGAGGGGGAAGATATGCAGGAAATCGTCACAGGTCAGATTCGAACCCTGGACCTCTGCGTCGAGGCATAAACCTCTCAATATATGTGCGCCTGCTCTACCCACTGAACCAACCCGGCCACGATCACATAATTATTTGATTGAGAAAATTACATGCAGATTAATCAATAAAATAAATCTTTAATATTGTGTTAAAAGATGAATGTTGTTATCAGACTTTTAAGACTCAGAGGTATCAGCCTAAAAAATCCAGTGTCAGTCGAGCTCTAATCCTCACATTTAAGAGGCTGGAAAAAGCAAATATTTGGCATTTTTGCCTTTTTAATAAATGCATTTTTTAAATAGAGCGTGGTTGATCAAATATCAATCTAATTGTTTTAGCACTAGTTCAGTGTCCTGTGCAGGAGCAGTAACTGGGCTGCACAATGCTTTATGCTTAACATTCTTAATGTTACTGTCTTTGTTGATGAAGCTGCTGTAAGCCTTACTCTTACTGCACATAGGCCTACATTATTATGTGACTACAGGTGTGTCGTACGGAAGGGCAATTTGTTGGCTAGTTGTAGTCTGTGCATATACTGTAGGTAGTATGTGTGTGTGTGTGCGCACGTGCATGTGGACTGGTGACAGTCTGTGTATGTAGGTACTGTATACTGTATGTTATTTTGTACTTTCTAAACAGCAGATACTGTATGTGTCCAAGACAAATTTCCTTCGGAATAATAAAGTCTATCTTATTTTATCTTGAACTCCAACAGCTTAGTGGTCATTTCCATCTTTTTGGACACGGATGAGACAGTGTGAGAGTTCACAAAAAGTGAACCTGTGGCATTTGAACTCTGGCCAAAAAGGAGTAAGTAAGCATAATGGAACTGTTTCTATTAACTCTATGCTGCTTCAAAGTCTGCTGCAGGAGGTCACTATCTTTTCACCGTCAGAGATAGAAGGAAACCTACGAGTTGGAGGCCGCTGAGGCCAACACATCCACAACATCCTGAGTTTGTTCAGCGTGAACCTCCATTCAGAGGAGACAGAACAGTCTGCTCAATCCAGAGCTCTATCATGGACCACCGGCTCATCACTCGCTGGTCCAGCCAAAAACTCTCCGAGACCTCGACCCTGTCCGCAGGCCACACACTCACTGACCTGACCATTGAGCTCTCTGGTGGGTCCACTTGTTTGCTTTAGCAGTGCTGCTAAACCCTCCATCCTTTCATCGACACAGTCCTCACCACTGCATCCACAGACGGTGACTACATGCTCCGTCTGCTCACACAAAAGCTTCTCCTCTTCCTCCTCCATTTCTTGATGTTTGGTTTGTCGGTTTACTGACAGACATAAGTCGCTGCTGGTTGGCTGCCTGCCTCCATGCAACCAAGGGATCCTTTTTGCCTTCTATGGTGCTTTGTAGTTGTAGGCCTACTCTTTAGGGAATTTAGAGCTGCAATCTTTCACACTTCCTAAAAAGCACAAGTCTAAGATCAGAGGTAAGAGTCATGGATTTGTAAGCAAAATGTCACAGGTTTGATTCCTAGAAAGGCCAATAGTTGTCGAGATATTTCTGTTTGGACAGCCAAATTGGTGGATCAATTGATGTTGCCATAAATAGAGCCACGCAGCTAGCATGGCTTAAACAGGGCTCTGAACGAGTTTGCCTATGGCACCAAAACATCCAGGACCACCATGTTAAATGTAGAAGTAGCCTTCCATATGGATGGAGCAATGCTGCAAAACTATGCTTTGTCGTAAGTAAGGAAAACGTGAAGGTGTAAAAACGACTGAAAGCTTCGAAAGGTTGTTTGGTGAATAACTGATTCTTATCATGCGTTAGTTTACAATTCAAACAGAGGTAGGAGGATGAAGTCCACTCCATCACAGAAATGTGAGAGTATGTCTGAGGTATGAGACGTGGCTAAGAACAGAGGCAGACTTTCCACACAGACAAATCTACATCTACATCCCACCCGCGCTTTAATTCAATTTATAGTGTCAAATCATAACACAAGTTATCTCAGGGCACTTTTCTTACAGATAGAGTAGGTCTAGACCACACTATAATTTACAGAGACCCAACAGTTGGGTGTTTGGGTTGCAGTGTGACTTAAAGCAGCCATGTTATGCTCATTTTCAGGTTCATAATTGTATTTTAAGGTTGTACCAGAATAGGTTTACATGGTTTAATTTTCAAAAAACACCATATTTTTGTTGTACTGCACCGCTCTCTCTCACTGCTGCAGATCCTCTTTTCACCTGGTCTCTGTTTTAGCTACAGAGTGAGACCTCTTTTCTTCTTCTTCTTCTGTACTATCTTTGATTGCACTCGCACATGCCCAGTAGCTCAGATGTAGATCATGTCAGCTAGCTAGCTCCATAGACAGTAAAAAAGGCTGTTTCTACAACTTTGGTCAGTTACAAGGCAGGATTAGCTGTGAGACTTCTAAATGAGGACGCACATGTAAGTAGTTCTTTTGTAGATTATGGTGAACTTGTGTGTGTTGTAGCAGTGCTTTGCTATTGAGAACGAGGTAGCATGCTAGCGTTAGCATGCTAGCGTTAGCATGCTAACGCTAACACTACGAGCTAATGGTTGCGGCAAAGAATTTCTAATAAGGGAAGAAGTTCCACTCTCTCGTTACTTCCGGCTTCTGAACTGGTTGCAGTTCCACCAGAGTTCCATATAGGGGGCGCTCACAGGCCAGTGCAGAATGAATGGGACTATACCCCTCAAAATCCACTTTTCTCAGGATATAATTTTTTGTCTAGTAATTTGAATGTTGCATTTGAAAGGGGAGGCTAAGAAAATACACACTGCTGGGTGTTAGATTTTTTTAAAGTGGCTTTTTTGTTCTAAAAAGCCTTTTAAAATGTCAATGACGTCATACACATATACGGCCAGAGATTCTGCTTTACGGCAAGCTTTGAGTCGCTTCCTTTTTTCTCTCGAGGCATCGACAACACAGCTGACAGGTTAGACTCTCCCTGTTAATACACGTGCTAGAAAGAGGTTTGCTAATGTTTTAAAGACCACGCCGAAATATTCACTCTGGCATTCTGGTTCTGCTTCGGATGCCGTCAAGCGGGATCTCTGGTCGTAATCTGTCCTTCACTGACCAATCAGCATTCATTAGCAGAATGCTAGTGTGTTATGGGCAACAACGACTCAACCTATAACAAATCGAAAGGGCATAAGTACTCGTTCATTCAACTTTCGACCTATAATCCATGTTGAACTTGCAAAAACTACAATCAAATCTGAGATTTCTCATCGACAATCAGGCGAAAGAGACAAATTTAGCCGTCTAGCTCCATAGGGTCCCATTCATTTTGCACTGGACCGTGATCACCCCCAGTGGAACTCTGGTGGAACTGCAACCAAAGTAGGTACAATGGGGCTAAATAGGGAGTGGAACGGCTTTCCGTAGACGGGCTTTGGTTGCGGTTAGCCTGCTCGTTTCAGCTTGTGACGTCACAAGCCGTGCCGATTTTGAACAGCTCACCCAGAGACTGAAGGCAGGACACATTCAGAAACCGTATCTCACTCTAAACAGCATGGGTGGATTTTTTTCAAAGTTTGTATGTGTGTGGAAGCACCAGAGACACAAAAGAACACCCCAAATCCCAGAAAAAGTGTTTTTTTTCATAATATGGGCACTTTAACATTCCCTCCTGTGGAGGCTACATTGTGTTACAGCATCTCCAGGAATGTGATCCCATAATAGAAAGTTTGTCCCTCAGCTGTGGACTCAACAGTCTCTATATTTAGGATGTGTCGAATCTGACATGGAGTTCTGCATCATTAAAACAGCAGATGCTTCTTCCTCCATCTCACAGGATCACGTGCTGAGTGATAATGATGATGGATGTGGTTGTTAAGGTCAAAGGAAAGATTCGGAGCGTCTGAGGAGTCGATAAAGTTGTTGAACAATCCTCCATGACCAAGTATCTGGGAATGTGAAGGGAGGAGTTGATTAGACTAAATGTCTGGCTATAATGTACACACGCTGGTTCACTGACCACTTTCTTCACAGCAAAGACGTTTTTCCACCAGTCTTACGCATTAAAAATCAAACGAGTGGCATTCCAATACATTTCATGCAGAAAACAACTGCCTGTGTTATCATTTCCTGAACGCTTCCCAAACCACTTTTCCACATGAAGCTTAATTTACCAAATATAATCACACTTAGGTTGGGGAAACTGGCCACTTGAAGATGATAAACTCGATCTTGGGTTGAAGGCCAAAAACTACAAGAAAAAAAAATGCTGCTGCAAGAATTGAGTACATTTACAAGTTGGATAGTTGGATTGAAGTTGTTACTAATAGTACAATGGATTTTTGGATGTATAATACTCAAACTGATATTCTCACTCCACTTTCTATTAAGCATGTATTTGAATAATCCGCCATCCATTTCAATACTTTCATGTAACTTACATTTCAAAAACGTACATGGTTAGGAATGACAATTTGTAGAAAGCTACTGGTTGTCAGTTGTGGCACCTCACAAGTGTTGAGGGAATTACGTTTTCTCATCAATGCTAGTGCTATTTGCTCAAATTAGCAATTCCAGTGGATGATTTTTTATGACATACTATACTATGAGTTCTTTATGATTTATTTATGACATACTAAACTATGACTTTTTAATGCATTTTTTTTTGACATACTACTAGACTATGACTTTTCTATGGCATACTATATTGTGACTTTTTTACATTTTTATGACATACTATACTATGACTTTTTATGACTTTTTTGACATACTATACTATGACCTTTTTATGATTTTCTATGACATACTATATACTATGACTTTTTTATATTTTTATGACATACTATACTATGACATTTTCTGAAATTTTATGACATACTATTGTATGACTTTTTTATGATTTTTTTATGACATACTATTCTATGACTTTTTTATGATTTTTTATGACATACTATACTATGACTTTTTATGGTTATTTGTGACATACTAAACTATGATTTGTGATGATTTTTATGACATACTATACTATGGCAATTTTATGATTTTTATGACATAATATACTATGACTTTTTGTTATGACATTTTCATGACATACCATGACTTTTTTTTATGAAATTTTTGTGACTTACTAAACTATGACTTTTTATGATTTTTTATGACCTACTAAATTATGACTTTTTAATGAAATCTTTGACATAATATACTATGACTTTACTGACATACTGTACTATGACTTTATGAAATGTTTATGACATACTAAACTATGACTTTTTATGATTTTGTATTACAAACTATATTATGAATTGTTTATATTTTTATGACATACTATGCTATGACTTCATGATTTTTTTTATGACATACAATACTATGACTTTTTTTATAAAAGTTTTGTGACATACTATACTATCACTTTTTATGATTTTTTACATACTATACTATGACTTTTTATGATTTTGTTCGACACACTATACTACTTTTTTTGACATACTATATTATGACTTTTTTATGAAATTATTCGACACACTATACTATGACTTTATGAAATTTTTCGACATACTATGACTTTTTTCGACTTTTTTTCAACATGCTATAATATGACGTTTTTATAAAAAATTTCAACATACTATGACTTTTTATGACACATTATACTATTACTTTTTTATAATTTTTTTGGACATACTATACTACGACTTTTTAATGAATTTTTGATATACTATACTATGACTTTTTTCGACTTTTTTTCAACATACTATGACTTTATTAAAACTTTCAACATACTATACTATGACTTTTTTCGACATACTATGACTTTTTTTCAACATACTATATAATTTGACTTTTTTATAAAAAATGTCACCATACTATACTATGACTTTTTATGACCTTTTTCGACACACTATACTATGACTTTTTATTGAATTTTTTGGACATACTATGACTTTTTTCGACTTTTCAACATACTATGACTTTATAAAAACTTTCAACACACCATACTATGACTTTTTATGACTTTTTTCGACATACAATACATCCATCCATCCATCCATCTTCGTCCGCTTATCCGGTATCGGGTCATGGGGGGAGCAGCTTCAGCAGGGGACCCCAAACTTCCCTTTCCCGAGCCACATTAACCAGCTCCGACTGGGGGATCCCGAGGCATTCCCAGGCCAGGTTGGAGATATAATCCCTCCACCTAGTCCTCACGGATGACTGTGCTTCTCACCCTATCTCTAAGGGAGACGCCAGCCACCATACCAACATACAATACAATACTATGACTTTTTATGATTTTTCCGACATACTATACTATGACTTTTTAATGATTTTTTCGACATACTATACTATGACTTTTTTATGAAATTTTTTGACACACTATACTATGACTTTATTACTTTTTTCGACATACTATACTGTTTTTCATGAATTTTTACAACATGCTATACTATGACTTTTTAGACATACTATACTATGACTTTTTTATGAAATTTTTTGACATACCATACTATGACTTTATATTTTTTGACACTATACTATGACTTTTAACATACTATACTATGACTTTTTTTATGAAATTTTTCAACATACTATACTGACTTTTTTCGACTTTTCTTCAACATACTATATGACTTTTATAAAAAATGTCACCGTACTATACTGACTTTTTATGACCTTTTTCGACACACTATACTATGAATTTTTATGAAATGTTTCGACATACTATGACTTTTTTATAATTTCTTTTTCAACATACTATGATGTTTTTATAAAAACTTTCAACATACTATGACTTTTTATGACACTATACTATTACTTTTTTATAATTTTTTTGGACATACTATACTGCGCCTTTTTACTGAATTTTTGATATACTATGACTTTTTTTCAACATACTATGACTTTATTAAAACTTTCAACATACTATGACTTTTTTTCAACATACTATATAATATGACTTTATAAAAAATGTCACCATACTACGACTTTTTAATGACATTTTTCGACATACGACTTTTTTATGAATTATTTCGACATACTATACTATGACTGAATTTTTTTGGACATACTATGACTTTTTTCGACTTTTCAACATACTATGACTTTTTTATAAAAAAATGTCAACATACTACACTATGACTTTTTGAAATTTTTCGACACAAAACTATGATAAGCAAGTAAGATAACTAATTATATATACACTATACTTTTTTAGACATACTATGACTTTGACATACTATACCATGACTTTTTTGTATAAATTTCTATGACATACTATACTATGACTTTTTGTTATGACATTTTTGTGACATACTATGACTTTAATGAAATGTTTGACATACTATACTATGGCTTTTTTATGAGTTTATATGGCATACTATGCTATGACTTATTAATGACATACTACAGAGAGTGCTGGGCGGTATGAAGCTGAGTGCTGAATGTAAACCAGTCTAAATATATGGGATTAGAAAAATTCCCTCAATGCACACCTGGTAAAATATCCACTCAAATAAACACACACAAAACACACACACAATCTCCAGCCTCCAATATACATCATTTTTTATTGTACGGACAGAAAATTATACAATTTGAAGATGTAAAACATTCCCTGTCTGGCAAATGAAAAGGCAGCACAGGAAAGAAACGTGTAAAAAGAGGAAATGAAGCAGGGAGGTGGATGAATAAATGGATGCACAAAGGGGACACGCTGGACCAACATGCTGAGATCTCACTTCTTCTGATGCCTGAGGAGAGTAAAAACACGCCGATTAGATATGATTAACTTAACTTTAATAATCCAAACATCAAAAACTAATATGCCACATTCATGTCATAAAGGAGGATGATAGAGATGGAAAAGATTCCCATGTTTACAACTAACAAAAGTTCACAGCATTAGACAACTCAAGACGTGTGAGGGTTAAGAATAGTGTGCATTGACAACAAAGCACTGTTACATTTAATTTGGTTTAACTGAACAACGGACTTTGGTTCATGAGGAATTCATGTTTGTTTGGTTTTCAGACACTATTGCATCATAAAGTCTGAGATATTGGAGCGCTGAGAAAAATGTCCCCTTTTAAAATTACAACTTGATGCTTTTTACAAACCAGACAGTTAAATACGAAATGACATGAAAGTAGCGTAACATCACAGTTTACAGGTGCTGCTTGTAGGTTACAAACACAGTGAAAGCATTTGAATGCTGATTAGCTACCACTGCATAGAATAACTGTTATATCTGCTGGGTTGATGGGATTGTTGATCAAGTTAGAAAGTGGTGGACAGCAATAATAGTATATGGTCTACTTATTCATCTAATGAAACTGTAAGGGATATTTATTTTGATGGATGTGGAGTGTTTTTTTTTTTTTAGATTATATAACACACTCAATTGCTCATCAATAATAATGAATCAGTAATTCAGCTGTGGACATTTTTAAATCGAATTGATCTGTATTTTTTTTAAGTTTATTTAAGTTACAAAACAATAATTAAATATAATACTGTAATATGCTGAGCCAGAGCTCATTAGATCTCATCACAAAACAATGATGATGTTGCAACTGTCACTGGTTGACAACTTAACTGGTTATAGCAGGAAAAGCTCAGGTTGAACCGAGAACACTCACAATGCCAGGGACCTGGAACTGCCAAAACTAAATGGCATCCAATTATTGTCAGCCAGTATTAATGTAATTAAGTAATAATAATAATAATAATAATAATAATAATAATAATAATAATAATAATAAATTGAATTTATATAGCGCTTTTCACGATCTCAAAGTCGCTTTACAGGGCAGGTATAGATAATAAAGACAACAAAACAAAACCAAACAGTACACACATGTGTACCGATTAGATACGATTAACTTAACTTTAATAATCCAAGCATCAAAAACTAATATGCCACATTCATGTCATAAAGGAGGATGATAGAGATGGAAAAGATTCCCATGTTTACTGTGTGTACAAAAGTACACGTGTTTTTCCTGCTATGACATTGCATGACTGCTATAATTAATCATATTATATCATAGTTCAAAAAGCAAGGTGCAAACTGTGATTGAAGTACAGCACCATTTCTGCCCCAGCTGTCACAAACCACATGCATTCAAGTTGTGTTTGAGATGTTGAAGTGAACATCAGCATAGTATTGGGCCTTTCATGTATCTACAGGAGAATCTCTACACACCAAAACAAGTCCTGACAAGAGCTCTTATCAGGTACATTGAGTGAAAACACCTGCATGGGTGGAACGTGACTATTTAGGGGCTTACATACCAGAAAACATGCAGTCAGTAAAACAGATCTGATCAAATGCACCGTGACTGAACACATTTCTTCTCTAGGAATCAAACCTTTTATAACGAGGGTCACTCTAACCGCTTGGCCGCCGTGCTGTCTCTGGCAAACACACAATCCTGCAGTGTTTACTCTGTCACACAGCACTTGGACCTCATTAAGAGATGACATAGTATGCACAGAGGCCCTAATTTGGTCATTGACACCTCATCGGTCTCATCACACGCAACAGTGAGCTCCTACATGAGAGGCAGGCTGCAGCCGATCCAACACAAACACAACAAGCAGCCAGGAATCATTATATTAAGCATCCAGCTTCATTGGCAAGTACAGTGAGAAGGTTTGCCCTCTGAGCTGGTGTTTAGAGATGGCAGTGGTGTTTACATTCCTCAGTCAGTGACAGGTTAAACTTGGAAACAACAGCACAGACCTGCATTGTGTGTTATCGCATAATGTTATTTCCAATTTAAAAACGGCCTGACAGCTATGTGTGTTAAAGCCAGAGAGGTGTCTGGAGGTCAGCGACACAGTATTGTATGTAATCGTATCTTTACTTTCACACTGCAGGCAGCCACGATCCAGTGATTTAATACTTACAAAGTTCAAAACATTTTGGGACTTTTAAAAAGAAGCTGCAGAGACACTGTGGAGTAGCAGGTGGGACAGAAAGTCTAATGGCGTTTTTCCATTGCATGGTACCTGCTCGACTCGCCTCTACTCCTTTTTTGGTTTTCCATTATGAAAAAAAGTACCTGGTACTAGCTAACAGGTACTTATTTTAGTATCACCTCCGTCGAGGTTCCAAGCGAGCCGAGGGGATACCAAAAGGTGACGTGAAAACCTGCAGACTACTGATTGGTCAGCGCCATAACAGCTGACGGGCAAACGAGACCAGTGCGTTGAATAACAGCAGACGCTTTGCTTCAGTTATGAATGAATAACAAGGTTCAGGAATGCATACCTTTGCTGTGAGAGCATTTCTACTCGTCAATGTACTCAAACGGCTCGGGTGGCTCTGGCTCCTGCTCTTCCTCCTCTATTTTGGGGCCGTGAGCTGAGACGGGCTCCACCAGCTCCTCCTCCTCCTCACTGGTGTCCTTCATGATGATGATCCCACCCGTGTGGAGCTGGTGACAGACAGGAAAAAAAATCAATCGACAGTATTTAGCAAATGGATTGAGTGCCACACTATACAATCAATATTGATGTTTAAAGTTTCCCTGCTCAAAGAACACTGTGTTTGTTTACATCTCACTCTTCACTGTTGATAAGGAACCTTGATGCTTATGTAACAGCTGGAAGGAAACTGAACTCAGCAGTTAAGAGTGCTACAGTCTGGTTTAACTCCAATGACCAAGCAGAAAGCAGCTGATATTTGTCATAACCATAAGAATTTCATCTTTAAATAATCTAATCCTGCTGGAATCTTTTTTTTTTTTGTTTTTAATTCCCAGGGCCAGATAAATACACTAGGAGGCTCAGGGCAAAAATTTGTTCGATAATTGAGAATTAGAATTAATTAAACCTGCCATTTCTCCCACTTTCTGTGCATTGTGTGTGCTTCGGTTAGTATATGAAATAAACAAAATAACTAGTCATTGGGTGACCGCACTAGTCTTTAAATTTTGGGTGCCTATAATTTCTGATTATATCGTGCTTTTAGTGGTACATGCAGTATTACCAAACAAATTAGCAATCAGTCAAATTGCCACAAACACTACATGGTGAAGCTGTAGCATTCAGGCCCTCTGAAGGTCTGGGCCCCATGTGGTAATCTAACTTTGTTCACACACCCAGGAATTTATTTTAAATTCCAGCCAAGGCGCTCAGTCTTCCAAAGATACAAAATATGTCAAGCTAAACTACTGTCACAAGAAATGTTGATGCACATCTACAATATTTCAGTTGTGAGATAATGGTACAACCATAAATCAAAGGTGTGGACAAACAAGAAATTCTGAGGGAAAAACAGGATTTGGGAGGGTTAATTTATTCAAAAGTAAAGGTCACAAATATCTGTACTGAATGGTTCTGGTATTTGATTTACAATTTATTTGTGGTAGCATTCAGCTTCGATGAAGAATCAAAGACAGGAAATATTCACGTAAGTTGAACCACATAATAGGGTTTCAAAAATTCTCCCGACACTGACCAGATTTCAAGATAAGTCTGTAAAACCTCTTCACTTCCTAACCCCGTCTTTGAATGTAAAAACAAACCCTTAAAAGGAAAGCAGCTTTATAAAACTTAAGACACCCTTTAGGCACTTGATACAAGCATCTTACAATGTAATACTCAAAGCTTAGCTTGCTAGACACAAAATCAAACAGTACTTCCTCTTTACAGGACTAGGGTAAGTGCTCATTGGGTGACCTCACATCATCCTGCCATTTACTGCGGAAAACTGTCAACATTTACAGCAGGACTGCAGTCGTCTGGTTTATAGGCCTGAAGAGAGCGGAGTTTCTGGACTTGGGGATGTTCGACAGAGGCCAAAATGAACCAACAGGCTGAATAAAAATTTGGTCTATTAGTTTCTGTGGCGAACTTCCTCGATGATCGCCACGTGTCATTCTGTCATCATCGCATGGTGATTCTTACAAGAAGCTTCTGCTCTTCGATGCAGAAAAACTAAAAACATTAACTGACATTTATCCTTAGGGTTGGGTACCGAACCCTGTACTTTTACTGGTACCGACCAAATCACGTCGGTACTACCGAGTATTGGTTCACGTAAAATCAAACGGTGCCAAATTTCGGTACCCGAGAGTAAGCGCAAGCTTATCTGTCCTCTCTGCATATTGACAGAGAGCAGAGGTCCGACACACACACGCGCGCAGGGGTGCGGACGGAGCAAACTATGTCGGCTCTGCAGTTTTGTTGAAGTCACAGTGAGGCCGATAAAGTGGTTTCAAGTGTGGTTACAGTTTTCAAAACTTCACGCAGACACCTTTCACTGTGATATGATATTAATGGCGAGCCGAAAGCAGTCGCGGTGCTGTTGACATTACACTTCCTCTGAGAAGAGCAGGCACAACAGTGTTTTTTGTGCCCTGGTGACTGACTGACAGGCTGAGGTTGTAAGGCAAGGCAACTTTATCAAGCACCTTTCAGCAACAAGGCAATCCAAAGTGCAGTCATGATGAAAATAAAACAGGCTAAAATATAATATACAAATACAAGAATAAAAGTTACAGTGAGTAAGAAATTAATAATTATTCAATTTAATAGGTTGTAGGGATGGGTTTGAGAAGCGAGAGGGAGGGGTTTTATTTTTATTTTTGTTTAATTTCTGTCAGTGTAAATATTCTAAATAAATAACAATGTTCTAAGTAAATAGGTTTGGAATTATTTTTACAACTGAAATAATTTTTTTGTAATTACAGAGGGAAAGAACCGAAAAAAGTACCGTTGGGTACCCCAACCGAATTTCAGGTACCGGTATCGGAAATAGTATTGGTTCAGATACGAAAGGTACCCAACCCTACTAACCCTTGACATTATATACCAACAAAATGGAGCCAGATATTAATAATAGTAATAGACATAGGGTGCTTGCACACCTGACCTGTTTTTGCTAAAGCCTCTTGAATAATTTGGAGAGAGAGAGAGAGAGAGAGAGAGAGAGAGAGAGAGAGAGAGAGAGAGAGAGAGAGAGAGAGAGAGAGAGAGAGAGAGAGAGATTACCGGTTTGAAGGGCTGGTAGCGGCAGGTCTCGGGCATGTTGAGGACTTTGAGCTGAGCCGGCATTGCTCTGGCCGGGTTCTCCAGGAGCTGGAAGTTTGGCTCTGCCTCTTTCTTCTTCTCTTTCTCCTTTTCTTCATCCTTCTTCTCCTTCTCTTTCTCCTTCTCCTTCTCCTTCTCCTTCTCCTTCTCCGCCTCCTGGACCTCCTGTGACAGAGAAGCAGTATTTTCTGCATCAGGACTACTGTCATAATTTTTCTCTATGTACTTGTACTGTTCTTGTCCACGTTAAATCTGCAGTTGGGTCTTCTTCCGTTTCTGGGGTTTAACAGTTTATATTTATTTTTAACTCTCTCTTTGGATGCATTTTATAATTGGCCTTTGATGCATAAAAAAAACTACATTAATTCAATTCAGATATTTCTGGAGGAACAATTATAATTATCCACAATTAGTAAGTTTAAGTTTAAACCCACCATAATCACACCACAATCAGAATCAATTTTTTTAGTATGTGTTTGACATTATTTGACAGTTGGAGGAGTTATGAGAAATACATTCTGGTTTTCCTTCTTTCTGTTGCGATTCAGTCCTTTCCATCTCTGGCGCCCTTGATGGGACAGAGACATGGTGTGCTTACACACCGACCTGTTTGGTGCGTTTTGAACCAACTCTAATATATTTGTCAGTTTGGTTCAGTTTGTTTAGATGTATGAAAGCTGTGAACTGAACTGAGACCAATTCAAAAGGTAGATTTCAGACCCGTCCTGCAGATGTTCTGAAACAGTGAGACTGCCTTCTCTCCTCTGGGTCAGTTTGTAATTGGAGGCTTCAGTTGTGAACTTTAGATGCCGTTGCAAATTCTTGACTGATTAAATTTGAGTTTCCACTGGCCTCTTTTTTATCACCAACAGCAGTAGGTTTCTCACTCACTGATTTTATTTCAATGTACTTATCCTCAGCCTTGTTACGATTAAAAGTAAACACTCAAATGGTATCTACCCAATTTAAAATGATAAAAATATTTTAGGGCTGCAACAATACTTACTATGCTGATTGTTTTCTCAATAATTGATTGTGTATAATACGTCAGATTATATTGAAAAATACCCATCAATTATTTCCATGATGATTTCTTCAAATTTTCTTCAAATTCGTTTTAATTAGAAATATCACTTAAATGATAGTTTGATTATCAAAATAGTGGTTGAATAGTCCTAATGAATCGACTAATTGTATCATATTCTACATAACGTACACTGTATTTATCAATACCCTGTTTACTGGCCCTGCCATTTCCATCTCAATCATTCTACTCAACATATTTTAGTGTTGATATATTTAGTGTCAAAATAATAATAAAAAAAAAACAGTGGAGGGTAAATAGATTAGTTAAACGTAAACAAAATGGTCAAACCGAAGTCAGCTCTATAAAACTGTCCAGTAAATGACAACCAAATAATTCTGAACTGTCTGACCCCAGTGTGAGTGGATACCTTCCCTTCAACAGCCTTCTCAATAAGTTAAGCCAAATAAAATCAAAAACCCGAGACGTGAGCAGGCTGGACATTTCCAAGCTCATCTCTCAGCACCACAGCTGAGATGTAGCGTGGCAGAGCGGATCAAACACGCTGCTAACGCCCAGAGAAAATCCCAATGAAAGTTATATTGGCTCCGGACTGACAGAGTCGGTCTGTGTGAACACTGGGTGTGGGTGAGTGTTAAGGCCCAGACACACTGACCAGACGGCCGACCCTCGGCAGAAAAGACAGTTGGACTGATCAGTCTCCACGAGTTGGTCAAAAAAGTGCCTCGGAACACACCAAAGCGACGAGACGTAATACGTCTCCATAACAGCAGGTGGCGCTAATCTGTGTTGTCGCCCAAAAATGAAAACCGGCAGCTGATTGGACGAACGCATCACGTGGGTCTGGTTTCTCTGGAAATTCAAAGACAGACTGTCATGGCGGCTTGTTCAGAATACGATCTTATATTGTACTAAAATAGTTCACCGAAACGTGTTTCTGAAAACATTTTAAGTGAGAAATAGATTCAGCAACTGCATGGCCTGTCTTCATTTCAGATCAGCAAAGGTCAGTTTAAAAGATTTTTGTCAGATTTTGAGAGACTCTAGTCACACTCATTCCGCTCTCCGTTTCCGGGTTAGCACTCTACCAATCAGATGGGTCATTTGAGTCCGACTGCCGGCAGTGCCCGCCCCGCCGATTATACATGTCAAATCGGCCAAAATGAAGGCCGACGGCCCCTCGGACGGACGATGGCACGGAACACACCGAACAGACTCGAGTCACTGACCTCACCAGACTGTCCAACGGCCGAATATCAGCTCTGTGTGTCAGCGCCTTAAAGATTAACGGAAACTTTAAGATTTAAGAGAACTTTGAGAAAAGAAATAAAAGGTAGCTGTACGTGTGTGGTGTCAAAGAGCAGAAGAGAATGTATACTGGGTGCATGGCTCTGCCTCAGATACCCCATGAAGTATCCGGATTTTTGTGATTTTATCGGCATACCAGGAGGTATTCAGTTAAGTGTGTACTAATGTTTTGCAGTCAGGAAGAGGCACATGTGGTATGTAAAGCTTAAACTAAAAGCATCACTACCAGGACACAAGCTGGGGCTGCATTGCCATGTGGTCAACTTGAAAGAATGTACTGTTGTAGTCCAACAATACTTAACATTACTTAAAATAAATTGCAAGGGTCTAAATAGAAGGAGGAGACCACCTACAAAATTGGTAAATTTAGGGTAGATATTTCTATTGCAATAGATAACACTCCCTCCTCCAAACCACTCATTCATTCTTGTAAAATAAACAAAAATAAATGAATAACTTTGCAATGTAGATATGTTACTGTTAGTCCAGACTCCACTGAAAATGGAAAGAGTGAAAACAAACAAGAAAATAAACAAGATTATTAGTAATGAGGGAGGCAAGGGCTTTTTTATGGCTGCATTTCCACTCACCACTTCCATCTTCTCCTCCTCCTTTTCTTTCTTTTCCTTCTCCTTCTTCTTGGCTTTAGCTGTGATGGAGAGAACAGCGGTGGATACCTGCCGAGAGAGAGAGAGAGAGAGAGAGAGAGAGAGAGAGAGAGAGAATTTCCACAATGTAAGACAATACCATAGACACTCAGACCTTCTACAAACATGTACAAAACTAGTCAACCACAAAATAAACGCTGCTTGGTCTTTCATTACATTCTCTAAGAGCATCTAGGACTGTGAAATGAAGCAACTGTGAAAAATAGGCCAGAGATGCTGAAATAATAAATATAACGGGCAAGGAAATGATGAGTCTGACAGGGAGGGTTCAAAATTATTCACAAATCAGTATAAAGCGAGGTCAGCTTTCCTCAACTAATAATTTTAGAAAAAGGAAAGCAAAACATGCGGATCTGTCGTGGCGCCTAAGTTCTCACCTTCTCCTTCTCCTTCTCTTTGGGAACCTCCAGAGCTGGTGGGTAGGCGAAGGTGGAGGGCTTACAGTTAGAACGATACTGCACCTTGGGCATCTGAACAGGAAGCACAAGAGATGATGTTTAGTAACTTTATATAACCTCACCATGATCAACCCGTCAGATCCACTTTAGAGGGAAAATACCTCCAACATCCTTTCAGAAAGTCAAACAAAATCTACTTATGTAACACTTTGCCGTGTGGTGATTTTTAGCCATGCTAGCAGCGTGGTTGTTCCACCAATGAACTTTTAAAGTCAGTCAGAAAGACTTGTCTCTTGAGTTTTTTGTTGAACCTAAAAACAGCTTTATTCAAAGTTGAAAACAGCAAAGAGCTGAAGTACCGCCTCCTCTTCTAGCTATCATTTATTCCACTAACATTTTTAACGTATCAAGATTTCTTAGTTAAAATGATGTGTTTAAAAGAGTCCAGTAGTAAACAGACATTT